>NW_010272787.1:0-18884 GCF_000690775.1 Eurypyga helias
TTATAGTATATATAGTATATAAAATATAAATATAGCATATATAGTTATAGTACTAATGCTATTTGTATTCATGAACGATTCCTTTGAACACACACATGCTTTGATCTCAATATTTCAAATTACAAATTTAAGATCCCATTCTTATTCTATTCCTTCAGTCAAGACTGTGACTTAGATGCAAACTGATGGATGTAATTCATGTTTCACAAAGACAGTGTTTAAGATTTATTAAGTTCAAAAGTTTTTCCAGATTCTGTAGAATAATGTTTCTGACATATTTTCAGTCTTTGGTGATTTTGTTTGTTTGTTTGGTTGGGTTTTTTTGTTTTGTTTTTCTAAAGTTCTACCATTTGGTCATTTTCAAGCAAAAAAAACCATAATGTTGTGTCCTCTGCTTAAGTCAGAGTCTCAATTTCTTCTCTAAGTTACTGTCATAGATTTCATCTAATGATTGGTTACAAAGGAGGAAGAAAACCTTGGATTCACATAACTTCTTCAAAAGATGTAACTACTGCAATATGCTGATGAAGAGTAACTCATCCTTTATTCTCATGCAAATTTTCAAAGACCTTGATGCCTGCTCATTGCTCAGAAATATGTGCTACAGATGGTTGCTAGTAAGAGAAAGTTCCAGATAAGAGCTTTTCTCTGAAATGACAAGTGATGTGCTACATGAAAAAGACATGCTTGCTACCCATATTTTTATGATTTTGTTATGCCTGGGGGTCAAGCCACTTAGAAGAAAATGTCATGAAATGGCCTCTTTTATTTTGATCATGGGAATGTACTTAGATATCTGGGATAAGACAGAAAAGGAGGGAGAAAAGTATTCGGAAATATCTCAGAAGATAAATGCTTATTCAGAGTTGTGCAAGAAGTGTAAGGGGAAAGTAAGGCATGGAAAAAGACTAGAAGTGTTGACAATATTCACACCAGATGCTAATTTTGTTTTCTTAATTTTCTTATTCTATGCAAGATTGTGATTTCCTCAGTATTGGTATCTTACCTGTGAAATCAAATGTGATCACAAATGAAATAGGAGAATGATATTTTGACTGATTTAGTCAGGTCAAATGATAAGGAGTGTTCAGAACAAAAAAAAAAAAAAAAAGTACTTAAACCATCTGCAGCACACAAGACACTACTTAAAATAGCTCACTATAATGTTATTTTGAGTTCCAGTGGTATTTTTGGTCTTTTTTTTTGTAGAAATTTTCAACTGGCAAAGAGATTTTTCACCAAAACTAATTTGTCGGCCACATCGCATTTTTGACCTCTTACAAGGAGACTTAAAGGCAGAATGACTGTTGCTGAACTAAGACTTTAATAAGAATGCTGAAGAGAAATAAATTGTTACAAGGGGTAGTAATTATTCCATTTATTTCCTTAAACGCTGACATTGAAGATAGTATGGGCATTCATGAATACACAACAAAATAAGATTTTTTGTCAGATATGTGAGATGTACAAAGGGGCACTCCAAATAGCAGCAGACATTCACAAAACTAAGAATCTGTGGTTTGGATTTTTTGAAGAAGTGGATTCCTTAAGCTTTACTGAAATCTTTTCATATACCGCCATTCTTCTATGAATACAGCTACACACAGAACAATAGCATATTAAAGTACTTTACATGCTTCATATTGCAAAATTAGCCACAGTCTGTCAGTTCCTGTTGAGTGCTTATTGCAGCACCTGTTGTTCTCAAAATTGGCCACAGCTAAGGTTACCCAAGCTTAGGTGCAGTGTGTGGCACGTTTCATTTTTTACGTAGATTGGGCAGAAAGGTGCAGAAAACCATATACTTTTATATGTTAGGTAATTTTTCTGTAAAAGGAAATAGAGAAATTTGCTTGTCATTTATCTAGGGAAGAGGAAAAATTATGTTGTTTCTGTGATTTGCTGGTATAAAAAGAAATGTTAAGTATGATTCCTACTAAATAAAGTTCAAGAGGCTTATGCAGAAAATATTTTCAGATATTCTATAGAAGTTTTGAATTGGATCGTAAAGGATACTTTTTGCATGAATGCGCTGAGTTTAGCTGGGATAGAGTTAAATGTATAATGCAGAATTTGCTATGATATTTATCTCAATAGACTGATATGTTGTATACAGAAATGAAGAAGGCATTCATAAAAACTCAAGTGATTCTTCCAGTAAAATATTGTACCTTACCCCAGTCTAATATGAATTTAATTAAATTTCTTGTTTTGTCATCTTCATTTTTATAATATTTTCATGTTTTTTTTCTTTCCTTATACTGAGGAAACATTTGCTTCAAAGCCTCTATTACAAAATGTATCCTAGATCTTTTCAGGTTCCCATAGTATTTCCTTAGTTGGTGACTTCTACATATTTCCTGTTTTGAATATTGAGAAGAATAAATGTGGAGGATTCATACAAATTAACAAGATTGTAAACAATAGCTCTGTATCTTGGATCAGGTTCTTTGTAGGTTCCCTAAATTCCATAGAAATATTGTGTATGACTAGTAATTACATAGTCCTAATTTATACTGAACAGTGTTGTTTCCAAAGATTCTGCACATTAAGCTACACTGAAAGTATAGATTCACAAGACAAGGAATAAAGACTGTAGTCAGTTTAGGATGCAATAGTAGGACAAAAACTAAACCAGCATTTTTTAGGTTTTCTTTTTAATTTTTTAATCAAATTAAAAATAATACCATCTTTCCACTAGGAAATGAAACATATTGAACATTATTTTACCAATAGTTAGTTTTAAGTTGAATACAATGAGTAATTAATTTTTGTCAGACTCTGTCAGGTGTAAAGTCAAAATTATGCCGATGAACACAATTAACACTTTTTCCAATGTTGCTCCTATTAATATACTAGATATTAACAGAGTTTCTGTATTCAAATCCTACTTAATAAAGACCAATATATAAAAACTTCAACATTTACTTTCATCAACAGACTAGTATTGGGAGACGTTTGTAAAATCTGAGTTTTTTAATTTTTTAAGTCTCCTTGTACTAACTATAATTTAATATTTCTACAAAGTTAGAAATATGAATCCTGCTACAGTGCAGATATACCTCCAACATTTAAATACAGGTTATATGTCTACAGAAGAGATCAAGGAAGTTAGACTTACACATTCCACTGAACAGAAAACAAGTATGTGTTACCAATTTTAGATCAATTTAAAAATTTCAGATCTGTTTTTGCTCATAACCTTGCATTAAAAAAAAATCTCATTTATACGTGATGCTTGTTGAGATCACTGTTTCTAATTTTTAGCTGAATAAACAACAGGTTGATCAATACATTATAGTTCTTTACTACCTTTTATGTACTGTGTTGCTCTTCAGCATAATTTTAATATGGCAAAATCCAGTCACCATTACATCCTTCCTTATATCCAGGGGTGTAGACTGGGATAATTTAATTGAATAATATGTAACAGCTGAAGCAAAGATAATTTTCTGCAGGAATACCTAATTGAGGAAGCACTCATGAAAGAGAAACCATGTGCTGACATTCTGTGAGATACATAACCAGACCCTCAATTCTTGTTACCCAGAGTGACACATCTTCTCTCCCTCTACTTTTCATTATTTGATAGGGGGTGGGAAAGGTATATGGGGAGAGAATAAGAAGGTGAAGAGACCATGTGACTGTTGTTGATAATGAGGTGTGAATGACATCAAGCTGCTACCATACATAAAATCATAGAATTGTTTAGTTTGGAAAAGACCTTCAAGATCAGCAAGTCCAACTGTTCAACTGTCATTGACAAGTCCACCACATCTACACATCTTTTAAATGGTGATTCAACCAGTGCACTGGACAGCCTGTTCCAATGCTTGACAACCCTTTCAGTGAAGAAATTTTTCCTAATATCCAAATCAAACCTTATGTGGTGCTCCTTGAGTCCATTTTGTCTTGTCCTATTGCTTGTTACTAGGGAGAAAAGACCAACACCCACCCCTCTGCAACCTCCTTTCAGGCAGTTGTAGAGAGTGAAAGGTTCCCCCTCAGGCTCCTCTTATCCAGGCTAAACAACCCCAGTTCCCTCAGTCGCTCCTCACAGGGCTTGTGCTCTAAAACCTTCACCAGCTTCGTTATCCTTCTTTGGACATGCTCCAGCACATCAATGTCTTTCTTGTACCGAGGAGTCCAAAAGTGAACAGTAGTCAAGGTTTGACCTCACCAGTGCCAAGTACAGGGGGACAATCATCCTGCTGGCCACACCACTTCTGATGTAAGTCAGAATGCTATTGGCCTTCTTGGCTCCATGGCACACTGTCAGCTCATATTCAGATGGCTGCTGACCAACAACACGAGGTCCTTTTCTGCCAGCAGCTTTCGAGCCAGTCTTCCTCAACACTATCGCATTTCATCGGGTCTTCACCCAAATGCAGAACCTGTCACTTGGCCTTGTTGAAACTCTTAACTTTGGCCTTGGCCCTTCAATGCAGCCTGTCCAGTCCCCTCTATCCTGCCTTCTTATGTTCAAGCAGATCAACATTCCCACCCAACTTGCTGTCATCTGCAAACTTACTGAGGGTGCACTCAATCCCCTTGCCCAGATCATTGACAAAGGTATTAAAGAAAACTGGCCCCAGTATTGAATTCTGAGGAACACCAATTGTGACTGACTGCCAACTGGTTTTAACTCCATTCAAATCCATAGATTTTTTTTTTTTTTTAGGCATAGACATCCAGCTATTTTTTACCCAGCAAAGTGTGCATCCAGTTTCTCCAGGTGATTGCTATAGGAAACAGTGTCAAAGGGATTACTAAAGTCCAGGTAAAAGACATTCACAGCATTTCCCTCATCCACTAAGCAGGTCATCTTGTCCTAGAAGAAGATCAGGTTAGTCAAGCAGGATCTGCCTTTTATAAACCCATGCTGACTGGGCCCGATCACTTGGTTGTCTTGTACATACTGTGTGATAGCACTTAAGATGATCTGTTCCATAACCTTTCCTGGCACTGAGGTCAGACTGACAGGCCTGTAGTTCACTAGATCCTCACATAGGGTCTTCTTGTAGATGGGCATCACATTTGCTAAATTCTTGTTGAGGTTTAACCCCATCCGGAAACTAAGCATCACACAGCTGTTCACTCAGTCTACCACAGGCATATGGGGCAGGGAATTGGAAGGATAGAAGTGAAAAAACTCATAGGTTTAGATAAAGACAGTTTACTAGGTAAAGCAAAAGCCACACGCGCAAGCAAAGCAAATAAAGAATTAGTTTACTACTCATTTGTTTTTTTGTATCCAGGAAAGCAGGGCTCCATTATGTGTAACAGTTCCTTGGGAAGACAAATGACATCACTATGAATGTTCTCCTCTTCCTTCTTCTTCACCCAGCTTTATATGCTGAACATGACATCATATGGTATGGAATATCTCTTTGGTCAGTTAGGCTCAGCTGTCCCAACTCTGTCTCCTCTCAGCTTCTTGTGTACCCTTGCCTACTTCCTTGTCAGGGTTTAATGAGAAGCAGAAAAGGCTTTGAGTCTGTGCAAGCACTCTTCACCAGTAACTCAAACATACTTTTGTTATCAACACTGTTTCCAGCACAAATTTAAAACATAGCCCCATAGTAGCTACTGTGAAGAAAATTAACTCTACCCCAGCTAAAAAGCAACACACTTCCAGTCAACTGAGACCTCCCTGGCTATCCGGAGTGCTGATAAATGATTGAAAGTCGTTTGATGAGCACTTCCACCAACTCCTTATGTACCCTTGGAAGGATGTTGTGTAGCCCCATACAGCTGTGTGTGTCTAGGTGGTGTAACAGGTCACTAACCATTTCCCCTTAGTTGTGGTGGTGGCTTCATTATGCTCCTCATCCCTGGCATCCAGCTCAGGGAGCTGGGTACCCAGAGAACAGGTGGTCTTACACTTGAAGACTGAGGCAGAGAAAGGACTAAGTACCATCTTGCCAGGAAAGAGTCCTCAAGGGACAAGAAAAGGAATGAATTTTGGAAGCTCCCCTAGGAAGATCTGTGTTGCTATGGGGTCAGAATTTCTGTTTACGTACTAAGTCATCCCAAACTCTCACCACTTGCACTCTTTTGCACTAAAAGGACATCTGCCCTTCCTGGAAACACTTTTTTATGCGTGAATATCTCAAGGTATTGACTTCTTGGTCCGTACTGAAGATTTAGATATTCAACATTTCAACTAAGCCTTCTTCAGCTCTTCTTCCCTTCTCTTCAGCTTCTTAACCTTGTCAGATGAAACAAACACTGTCCTAATATTAGATCCTAGTGTAAGCAAAAAAGGAATACCTTCAATATAACACACAAGTCTAGTCAAATAAAAAAAAAAAAATTGTTTCAAAATTGAAACCCAGGTGTGGGTCTGTAATTGTTTTTTAAACTCAAGCACATAATATTTATGCAGTTTGTGGGAAAGTCTTACAAATTATGTCCTGGGAGGACAGAGCCATGACATTGGCTGAGATTGAGTGCTGTGTATTGCCTGCCTTGTGCTTTCCCATCTTGCCTTCTGTCTGCCTTTGCTGTGACATTACTCCTGAATTTGTTTGGAAATGGGAAGGAGAGAAAAAAGGGTGACTAAAAAAGGCACAGCATGGAGGTAGTGCAGAAAACAGGGCCATTCTGGAGACTTGAGTAAACTCAGGGCTGAAGGGTGGTGTTTTGTTTGTGTGTGTGCAATGGATGGTCTGATTAGTACTGGTCTACACTTGGCAGAAAAACAAGTGTTCAGTAATCAGCCAGAACCAAGGAGACTAGCTGGTCTACTGAAAGTAAATGGATGACATAAATACAGATTTTTTATTAGTTGCTTTTGAGTGATGATTAGGCAGAACATGTTTGGGGAAAGTATAAATGGGGAAAGTATTATAGTAAAATATGTCTTTTATGTCATGCTTTTTTAAACTTATTTTTGGATATAGCATAGAATATTAATCTCACTGAAAAAAACCATTATAGCTAAAATGAAATTCTATGAGTGTATCCTGCTGACCAAATTAAATTTATTAAGTTTTCTATGGATTTCAGTATGCTATTCAATTATAGTCCTAAAAACCTACTACTTTCATCCCAGTTCTGTTCTGAAAGCCATGTAATTTAGTGGCACACAAAACACTCACAAGTAGATTTTTACTGGTTTTATTTGAAAGAGTTTCATATGTATTTACCTTTTCTTTTTTTTTTTGGTAAATGAGGGAAAGTTACTTAACATATTATGAAATTAATGAAATAAAACATGAATTCATAGTCTAAGTCCACCAATATTTTTTCAGTAGCATTTTCTTAATAACACATCAAGTCTCCTGTGTAAACATGAAATTTTCCATTGAGGACTTCAGTTGTTACTTTTGCAGTGTTTGCTTTATTTCATTACTCTGTTTTTGGCTTTATCTGTTTTTACCAGTTGGGCATCACTTTTTAAATACAAACAAAGAAAACCAAGGCTATATTTTTCCTAACCGTTAAGATTTATGCTGTAATGTATAATAGCAAGTTTCTGTTCTTACATTATTGTTGCTTTTATTTGGTTATCTTTGTGTAGACTGGTTTAAATATCCTGTAATTAAACTGTATTTTTTCTGGTTTTAAGTGGTTTGAGTTCTTGCTGGCATGAGGCATGTGTCTCCTAATTATTGCTTACTACTATTTTAAAGGAATAATTTTAATTCAAAATTAAGTTCCTACATATTTTAGAAGATACAAATGTTCTATTATGTGGATGAAATTTACGTTCACTGCTGCTGAGGAAGTTGTACCGAATTAAAAAGCAACTTAGCATGAATTTTATTTTTTCAAGTGATTCAGGTATAACAGGAGAATAATATATATAGTCACCACTCAGATTGCTTCTTAATTTCTCTTACATGAAGCTGGAAACATTTTAACAACCAGGACATTAACACATTTAAAATTGTTTAGGTAGTTTTATTGCAGTGACTTTTTCTCTACTGAGTAATTTGGATGGCTTTGTAAGTCAGCAATGAGTGCTTGATTTTCTTGGAGTGTCCGTGTTAAAAATTACACAGATATTTAATGAACTTCATATTTTTTAAAAACAAACAAACCTTACACTTTGAAAAAACAAAACAATACAAAACAAAAACAAAACCAAACAAACCAAACAGAAAAATAAAAACCACAAACAAAACAAACCAACCAAACAAACAAAAACCCCAAAACCCAACAGATATAACTATTCAGTGTGTCACTAGAATATTAACCCAGCAGAGAAGTTTTCCTCACAGAAATTCATCCTACCTAAAAATCTGCTGGTGTAATTCTTATAACTGCATCCAGACAACAAAATGGAAATAAATACTTGAAAGTAGATATTGGTCTACAGACCTTACATTGACACATCAGTAACAAGTTTAATAAAAAGAGATATAAAGTTATGGTTTTTTAGACACACCATTTTTGGGAAGGTTAAACATCAGGAGAAGAAATGTGGAAGACGGTCAGATACCTGACAATCATAAATATAATAGTTTTTAAGGTCCATATATGGTAGATAGTATTGTGTGTTTTCCACAGAAATGGAATTTTTGGTGTGAAAAGGTAAGGATTTGTGAAATTTTACATAACAAGACTGTGTCAGAGCTAGAAAATAAAATTATATTAGACATACCAGTAACAATTCATCTTGGGTATACAACACATCCAGAAGTTAGTATTTTATCCTAATGTAATATTTTTGTAAGTATATTAGAAAGAAAGGAAGAAGAAAGCATCTAACTGAAATGTTCTTAAATTTGGAGGGACTGCAGGGCTATGCTCATCTTGACTATGAAGGCACTTATGGGATAATTTTTTTTAAAATAATTGTTGTCTTACATTGTTAGATTTTAAAGTCTGAAGAAGGATGAGTTTATGCAAGCCTGTGTAAGCAACTAGTGGATTTGTTTTCCTTCTGGCAAATATATTGTGGCAGAAAAAATGTCAGAATTATTAATAGAGACAGAATTTGGCAAACTCTGCAAATAGGGGACATAATCTCTGGAAGTATGTTTCTAAAATTAGTATCCTAATGATCAAATATTCGGTTCAGCTGGATTCTTGTATGCATATGTGTGTAGGGTTATTTTCCTTTCTTTCTGGTTTGACTTTTCTGCTGCACTTTTTTCCTCAGAATTCAAGCAGGAAATATTGTCTACTGTCTCTGAAACTTGAACTTTAATCATAATTGAAATTAAACTCTCTCTAAAGTAATGGGACACAAGCTTGAAAATACAGTCATTAAATTACAGTAAATCAAAAGGTTATGTTTTGATAGCTTCTGTCATTACTAATATCAGACGACATGTCATTACTATCAGAAGTCATGTAATGTTATCATGATCCCATACATTTTTTTAACAACTCTGGACCTTGAGTAATCTCCATAGCTTGTGAACAGCGTTATCAGCCTTTAGCAAGTGAATTCAGCAAAATTGTCCATTTCTGTAGGAGCTCTGCCTCCCATGGACACCCTGGTGGCTGAAACAACCCTATATGGAAATTATTTTACATCAACAGAAATATATAACGAGCTTTTTCAACACTTCTAGCTTTCTTCCCTTTCCAAAGCTTAGACCTGAACAAGAAAAAATGTGTCTGTTGAGAACTCAACAGTTTACGCTTTCAGAAAGAAAATACCAGAGTTGCTGATGATAAAGAAAAAGAACAAGCTGAAGACCTTTGATTTAATGATCTGTCTGAAAAAGAGGAAGGGAAGATAGAATGTCCAGAAAAGGAAGAAGGATAAAACTGGAAAAAGGAAAAAAAATATAGTTTAGAATAAGGAAAGAAGGGATGTGTCTGAAATTATAGAATCATAGAATGGTTTGTGTTGGAAGGAACCTTAAAGATCATCTAGTTCCAACCCCCCATGCCAGGCCAGGGACATCTTCCACTAGAACAGGTTGCTCGAGGCCGCACCCAGCCTGGCCTGGAACACTGCCAAGGATGGGGCATCCACAGTTTCTCTGGGCAACCTGTTCCAGTGTCTCGCCACCCTCTCCATGAAGAACTTCTTCCTGATATCTAATCTAAACTTCCCTGATTTCAATTTGTACCCATTACCCCTTGTCCTATCACTACAAGCCCTTGCAAAAAATTCTCTCCCAGCTTCCTTGTTGGCCCCTTCAGGTACTGGAAGGCTGCAATAAGGTCTCCCTGGAGCCTCCTCTTCTCCAGGCTGAACAAGCCCAATTCTCATAGCCTTTCATCATAGGAGAGGTGCTCTAGCCCTCTGATTATCAATAAAACAGTTGTCTGTATCAAAACTGGAAACAAAGTGTTTCACATTAAATATTTAAAATTAAAACATCATATTAAGATTTAATTATCAATTATAATTTTGATGGGTTGTTTAAATAATTTAATGCAACCTTTCACACTCTTCAGTAGTTACGGGGATCTAGTAGCTGTCCAGCTTTGTACTACATGTCCTGCAGACACATTTGTGAAATATAAATCATAGGTTAAAGTTATTTGGCTTCTCCCCTTCTCCTGATGCCATCATAACAACCTAGAACAAATTGTATATCTACACCATCATTACTGAATGCTTACTTAGTCTGAAATATAATTAGGTTCAGAAGCCATGTATGCTAAACTTTTGATTAGGACCTGAGGCAGTCAGATCTTTCAGCTTTGTGCAGTACACATGGCAACCCCTTAAAGCGTTTAGGTTTAAAAATGCTTTTTTAGTGACAGCTAGCACAGTAGTCCCTTTTCTTGAAGCACTTAGACATTTGAGATAAATCAAATGCCTTATGCTTTTAACTTTCTTCAAGAGTTACCACCTCTTATAGGGTGTGAACATACAGGACATTTCATACTACTGTGTTTCAGAAAGGCCTATCAGTATTGCACGGATATTTTGCAGGCTAACCTGTGATATGTCATCAGTTCATCACCACAACATACTGTGAATTTCAGAATACAGAGATTAAAAAAAATAAATTGGATAAATTGACACACAAAAGACCTGTGAGGGGTCACTGTATACAAAGGAATACATATTCAACTAACTGGTTTTCTACGATTTTCCTGACCTTGCTTCCTCTTCTTTTCTTCCTCACTATTTCTCTTTTGTGAGTTAGACAGTGTAATTGCCCTTACATGGTCAATTTTTCATTACTTTCTCCCAGGACCACAGAATAGTTGAGGTTCAAAGGGACCTCTGGAGGTCATCCTATCCAATCACCCTGCTCAAGCCATGTCTGCCATGACTGTTGAGTATCTCCAAGGACAAGACTTCATAACCACAATATTATTATTACTATTACTATCACTATCATTACTGACTTTAATTCTTCTATCCTTTCTATTTTATGTTTATAAAGTACACTCAGAAAATATAGCTGAATTGACAACTCTCTAAGGAATATACCATTTCTGGGAGAAACAGAGGCAGAGAGAAGAAGAGAGTTTAACTCATTCTCCCTCAAGCTCCTCAAAATCTAAAAAACTGTTCTATTAACACTCCCAACATTCTTACTACTAAAAACATGTATGTGTATGAACATATTGACCACAGTCAACTTTATTGTGTGGAGATGAAATGAAAATATTTAATTTGATTGCATATTATAATTGCAGTTGTGATGATCACACAAAACAAATTCCTTACCTTTTTTAGATCATGTAGTAGAACATAAAGACAGAAAAAAAACCCACCCTAAACCTGACAATATACCCTGTCCATGCTATACTTTTTAGTGTCTTTTCATAAATGCTATCTCATTCACAACAAGGAATGTGCAAATAAAAATTTAAAATGTGAAACTTTTCCTTAAATTTTATATAGATCATCTCTGACAGCATGTACTTTACAAACATCTCATCTCAAATAATCTCTTGTCTTCTTGTATACATTATTTTGCAGAGTAAAGAAAGAATTTCTACTTATATAAGTCTTAAAGATATTAGTACCTGGAAAATCAAAGCCTGATCATCCTCTTTCAGAAATCAAAACCTCAGCAGAATACAAGAAGCCAGTTTATCAGAACAGTCTCTAGGCAAATTTACTTTAGAATCTCAACCAAGTAGAAGAGGTCACCTGTAAAATTCCTTACTGTTCTAAAAATGCTTACAGTAAATATTTGATTTCATTCCAATAAGCTTATTTCTTGATAAAGAATCCAAGTTTCCTAAAAAAAACAACCAACCAACAAAAAAAATACAACAAAAAAACTTATGCACCAAAAAACCCAACCAACCAAAACCCCCAATATAACCCCATGAAAATAACACCCCAAACCAAACTAAAACAAAAAAATAAAATGATAAGGGAAAGATCTTTATACTTCTGTGATATTTCTAAGAACTGATCTAGACTAGGCTGATAGAGACATATACAGACTTCAAGATTTGACCTATAAAGACATACCTTGAAACTAGTTTAATTTATTGGTATATGTATCTTCTTGCAACCAAATATGAAAAGCAGAAAATGAATGTATTTATCCTGGCAGACAGTAGCTCTGAATAATGAGTTTAGTGAGTATCAAGCAGGTGAGATCAAACTTGAGTACAGCAGACATAACAATAATACTCCAAAAAGACCAAGCTCTGCTGGAGCACCCACTCTTACCTCTAGAGTCATACAGTACCTATGTTTATGGCATTGCTGATTTGAGTAAGATCACTGTTTTGGGATACTCATCTAGAAACCTCATTTTAAAGATGCCCTCAAGATAAACACCATGTGTTTTTAAAAACAGCAACATCCAGAAAACTCTTGGCTAAACACACAGCATTTCCATCATGTCATGACAGGCCACACTGAGCTGTCAATAGCGTCTGCTATATAAAAAATTACATCACTTCTAAGACGCATTTCATTTTAATCTTAAATTCTCTTAAAAGTGTAGTGTATTATACATTTTACGCTTGCCTGTCTGGTTTTAGTAAGTGTACTGCTATCAAATTCTGTATTTTTTACATTTCTAGTGACCAGTGATGAGACCTAACTGGACTGTAGATATCCTTCCATTTCCTCATATAGTTCTAGGAACTTCAAGATTATTCCACCTGAATTATGAAGCATAAACAAGATAAGAACTCCTTGTTTAGAAAATAGTGGCATAATTTTTTGATGGGGTGTCCACTTACCTTTGTTAATACAGCTCACTGACAAGTTAAATCGGCCCAAAATGTTAGTTATTCCCTAAATGTCTGTAATATTTATCTTCTTGGGACTATACAAGAATCTTGAATCTCACAGTTTTATAAAAACCACAGTATCTTATATTTCCAAAGGAAAAAAGAATGATATTATTATTAAAAATATTAATATTATTACTTACTAGAGACCATTTGTGCTCTCACAGCTCCCAGAATCTAGCTGTAGACTATGAGTCCTTTGAATTCAGTGAAGCACATTGCACATGCAAACAAACACCTCTGCCTCAAAATGTTTAAATCCTGAACTGACTAAAAGACTTTTGAATATATGAAAATGAGTCTGTTGTTATGTCTTAGGCATAAAGGGATACTTTCACAATACTATAGCAATCTGAGATACAAATTGACTGTCAGCTTTCTTCAGTGTGAGGATCTATGGAAAAATCTTTCAAGATAGTAAAATTTTCGTTACCATAATGCCCAGATTGCCAAGCAATTGTAACTTTACAAACAATTTTTTTTTTTTTAACCTTGAAGCCTCCTTATTGACTTGACTGACAACCAATACATTTCACACCACTCACTGACTGTCATCAAGTGTTAATTTTCAGTTATGTTTCACCTACAGTAGATTTGAATCATTGACCAATTAATTAAAGTGTCTACATGCATCCCATTGACAATCATTTAAGTTCTTCAGTCCTCTGGCATTACTTATCCCTAAAGAGCAATTAAAAAGTTATTAAAATGTAGCCTGTGTAATTTCTTTTAGTCTTTTTAAAACCTTTGTCCACATAAATATGCACACAGCAGCTACCAAATATTATGTGTAAGCAATGTTTCTTTATATGGAGAAAAATGGATAATGTGTTGTTTATTTATCTCTGTATTTTAAGAGGTAGAGGAATGACTTTTTTGAGTTTATAGAATATTAGCACTACAAGTTTGAAGGGTACAAAGTATAAAAGTTCTAATCTGCTCGAGTAACTCATAGGAAGCAATTGATTCAGATGGTTGGTTGTGACTTTTACCTTCTTACTTCAAATGCTGAATCATAGTCAGGATTACGGCTCCTGTCTTGCCACTCAGAAAATTGAAAGAGACTGGATTGGCCAGCGAACTATGCTGTTTAGGATACCAGCAGGTGGACTAATGCAGCAAGAGGTTACAATGTGTCTTGTACCAGAAACATTGAGGGTTAGCTCAAACAGGATGAATACCGTTAATACCCAAGGCGAAAAAATACAAATCTTTCTTTTTCCTATTCAAAAGTTGTCCTAAAATTGTCCAGGTTACACCTCTTTGCAAATCTATGCCTGTGTTATGCCAGCTTTTTTAATCCTCCCAGAAAAATGTTGATCTAGACTCCCTTTCAAAAGTCATGTCATTTTACTCTATCCATTGTGTTTTTATAGTGCTGTCACTACTATTTTTACCCTCATTCTCTAGCGTTCCTTTACACTGTGTAGGTGATGAATTTTTTTCTGATGTTACATGTGTCTGTCTCCTGGGTCAACTGGTGAAAAAACATGGTTAGACCCCCTGCGCCCCCATATATATATATACATATGTACAAAACAAGGAAGATAAGGATGCACAAAGACAGAAAGGAAATATTCCAGTGAGAGTGCTCCATCATATTTATATATCACTTACAGTACTGCAATAAATCATGTTCTACTGACAAATTTCAAAAAAACCTCTGTTGCTCACAAGAGGATATTTCCTTTTTCTCTATGCTCACATGAGAAAAACAGTCTTCAAAGTTACCAAAACACAGAAATTAATTGGAAAGATAAATTATGCTTTTGTCTTATTAAAACAAACAAACTGACAAAAAACAAACCAAAATCCAAGACTTCAAAACTAATTCTGATGAAATTCAAGCACAGTTTGTTACTACCACTTCAGGTGGAATGCAAGACTGTAAGTATATTTGTGGTAACTGCTAATAGACAAATTTAAACTATACCAGATAATGATTCAAACTCTAGAATGTGTTTGGTATGTGATATTGTTGCTGTTGGCTCTAGGGATGAAATTATCTGAGAGTTCAAGACCTAGAGAGGAGTGAGGAAAGAAAGTAGGGCTTCAGATGAGCAGATTTTGGCTTATTCAGAGATTTGGTAGATGAGCATCCATGCTAGACAGCACTGAAAGGCAAAGTTACTCAGGAAAGCTGGCAGATCTTTAAGGATAGCATCTCCAAGTGAGAGAACAGCCCACCATGGTACCCAGAGAGACAAGCAGACATACTGGAAGATATCTTGGCTGATCAGGGAACTCAGGACAGAGCTCCAGTGGAAGAAGACAGCATACAGGAGCTTGAAACGGACAGGTCAGAATGGAGGAGCTTAGCAACCCTAAGGTGGCATGCAGGATGGCTGCTAGGAAAACACAAGTCCAGCTAGGTTCAGAATTCACCAGCAAGGTTTCCCAGGCCTCTGTGCTTAATTAGAAGTGTTCAAGGATGGGAATGGCCAGTAGTCAATGAGATGGAGTTGGGGATTGCTAGAGAAAAGTTGATAACTCTGATCTGTTGAGCTGCCACTGAGGTGATGCCTTTGGACTGTCATCTTTGAAAAGTGAAGAAGACTAGGGGAGATCTCCAACCACTGCAGGAAAGCAAATGTTACATGCATCTTCTGTGAAGTTTGAAAGAAAAAAATGTAGAAACTACAGAGAGGTGTTGACTTCACTTTGGTGGCAAAGAAAATCATCCAGTGACTTCACCGGGTAGATATTTGTGGACTCTGGAGGGAAAATGTTGTTGGAAAGAATGAACATGGACTATTCTGAGTTTTAACCTGACTGTCCCTCATGGATTTGTGGGCACAGATGATATTTACCTTGACTATAGAAAGGCTTTTGACACTGTTCTTGTATCAAAGTTGGGAGAACACAGACTGGATGTGGAGACAACAGTAAACAGCCTATTGGATGGTCAGGTTCAGAGGCCCATTGTTAATTGAACTGTAATCTGCCTGAAGGCTGGTAACAAATGGTGTAGTATAGGGTCTTTCCTGGGACTTGTCCCATTCAACAACTCTATCAGTGACCTGGAGAACAAGATGGAGAACATGCTCATTAAGTTTGGTAATGACACCAAGGCAAGACCAGCTGACATGCTTGCAGTCCAGGCTGCCTTCCAGGGACCTGATTGACAGGAGGAAGGGGTTGCAAGTGACCCTGTGAAATTCAGCTAAGATAGGGACCAAGCCCTACAACCAGAGCCCTGAAACAATGGCACTCTGGGGCTGGTGGGGCTGGGCAGTTCTGTGGAGATTGTCCTGGGTCTTGATAGACAGGAGCCAGATGTTCCACAGTCAGAAGGGACAGCAACACTCAAGGTGGCATAAGATGGGGTATAGAATTGAGGGGTTACCCTTTGTTCAGCACTCGCTATATCATGGGTAAATATGTGTCCACTTTTGGGACTAGATAAATTGGAATGAAATAAGCAGAAGCAACCAAGAAGTTCTGGGGCAATTGCCCTGTGAAGAGAGGTAGCAGTGCGGGGACTGATTCAGCTTGGAGAAGGGATATATTCAGGGACACCCAACAGCATCCTGGTCACCAATGGGAGGAATGGAGGAGACACAGTGTACTTATCACATGAGTGCATAGTGGGAAGGCAAGAGGCAGTGATACAGGCTGAAACATGAAAGGCAAAGCTGGAGGTATGGAGAAGCCTTTTTCCTGTGAGGATAACCCAGACATGGAGACAAGGGCCAGGGAGTTTGGGCCATCTCCGGCCTGGGGTGTTTTTTGCCTTGACTGGGTGAAGTCCTGAGCAGCCTGATGTGATCCCATGGCTGAGTCTGCTCTGGACAGGAGCTGGGGATGGAGGCCTCTCCAGGTCCACACCAGTCTGAATTATCATATGAACCTTTGAGAATATACTTAAGGAGAGTGCATGGCAACTGCAGTTTATTTGACATTAAGAACATTTGCCAAAATTGAAAATTAATCAGCTGGGAAACTGATTACAGCAGAAATGTCAACATATCATTTGAAAAGGAAAGAAGTTTGCAAATGTGAAGAAAGTAGAATGTGAGAGTAAAATGATAATTCAGAATTAAAAAGACTAAAAACTGGAGGTGTATCATTTAAAAACTGTAAATTATGTGAAATTTAGGTTTTGTAAAAGTAAAAAAAAATAAATCAAAAATGTTTCATTCCTTTTAAACATGTTTAATTTCATCTAACAATACAGACATTAAAAGTGCAGAAGCTTTGTTGATCATAGGATCATTGAAACATGATATACTGTTGTGGACTAACCCTATCTGGCAGCTTAGCCCCACACAGTCACATGCTCACTGCCCCCTTCTTTTCCCCAAATCTTATTGCTGAGCATGATGATCCTTCCATTGTGCACTTCTGAGAACAATTTGTCCTTTACGTATCTTCAGACACCAATAAGACCAAAGGGACCAAAAGGGACTAAAGTTGTCCCTTCCTAGACTGAAGAGACACAGCTCCCGCAGGCTCCCATCAAATGCTATGTGATTCAGCCTCCAACCACCTCATGGGTCATACTTCAGTACACCGGTGTCTGTCCTATATGAATCATAGAATCACAGAATCATAGAATTTTTTATGTTGGAAAAGATCATCAAGTCCAACTGTTAGCTTAGCACTGCCAAGTCCACCACTAAGACATGTTCATAAGCACCACATCTACATGTATTTTAAATACCTCCAAGAATGGTAACTCAGCCAGTTCACTGTGCAGCCTGTTCCACTATTTCTTCCTTTCAGTGAAGAAATTTCTCCTAATATCCAATCTAAACCTTATGTGGTGCAACTCGAGGTCGTTTCCTCTTGTCCTATCCCTTCTTACTTGAGGGAAGAGACCAACACCCACCTCTCTGTAACCTCCTTTCATGTAGTTGCAAAGAGTGAAAGGTCTCTTCTCAGCCTCCTCTTCTCCAGCCTGAACAATCCCTGTTCCCCAGTGGGAACCTTAGGCTGGGGACAGCACTCAGATGCATCTCACAGGTCCCGGATTGTTAGTCAGGGTTCTTCCCCAGACCTGCTGGTTGCACCCTTGCTTGTGCAGCCCAGGATGTGGTGGCTTTTTTACTGCCCAGGGGCACTGATGCTTTATGGCCAACCTTCTGTCTGCCATGGCCCTAAGAGCTTTTGACAAAGCTGCTCTTAAGTAGTTAGCCCCAGCCTGTTCTGCTGCAGGGATTTGTCTGACCCAGGGTCCAGGCTTTGTGATCCTATTTGATGAGGTTCATGAAGTTCCTGTCTCTCTGATTCTCCAGTCTGTCCTATACTTCTGAAGAGCTGAATGCACCAATATCTTCAGTGCATTGACTGTTCCTGGCAGTCTGCCGTTATGAACTTGCTGAGAGGGCACTCTGTCCCATCACCCATGTTGTTGATGAAGACATTAGACAGTATTTATTCTAGAATCAAACACTAAGATACAACACTGCTAATTGGTCTCCAGTTGGGTTCATTACAGATATTTGGGCCTGGATGCCCAGCCAATTTTCCAACCACCCTTATTTCCCCTTCTAATCCAAGCCAATTTTACTATGAGGACATTATGGGAGACTGTAACAAACGTCTTGCCAATTTTAAGCTATAAAGTATCCACTGATCTCTGCTTACACACAGATCAAAAGGTGGACTGGCATGTTGCTCTAGAGCACCAGTTGCTCTACCACTCCACTCACCCCTCTCCCAGTGAGGAAGTGTCAGAAGAAAAACGAAAGAAGTTGGGAAAAGTTGAGATAAGAACTATCTTACTATATAAATGAAACTTATGGAGT
>NW_010272788.1:0-13024 GCF_000690775.1 Eurypyga helias
AATAATAAAGAAAATAATGAAAATCATAATAAGAATGTTAAGAAAGGAAAGAATGTTAAGAATGAATGAATGTTAAGAAAGAAGGAAAACAACAAATATATGGAGAGAAAAAAACCCAGGAGAAACAAGTCATGCAGCCACTCACCACAAGCCAGTCCCTGAGCAGTGACTGCTAGCCCCCTGACCAGCTCCCATAGCTTATATACTGAGCATGAATCACTTAGTATGGAACAAATCTTTGCCCAGTTTGGGTCAGCTGTCCCAGCTGTGCACCCTCCCAGATTCTTGTGCACCTCCTCACTGGCAGGGCACGGGAAGTTGAAAAGTCCTTGACTTAGTACAACCAAAACACAGGTGTGTTATCAAATCATTCTCATGCTAAATCCAAAATACAACGCTATGCCAGCTACCTGAATGAAAATTACCCAGCCGGAACCAGGACAAATTTGTACAGTTATTTGCATCTGTGAAATACATGTATTTAAAAACTCTGCATGTGCAGACAGTATTTGAAAGACTAACTCCTTCATGCTTTCATTTAGTTGTGTAATTGTTAAAAAAACTGTTTAACACTACCGTGAAAAAGCAAGCCTTCAGATTTTATTTTCTTGAGGAATTTGGAGTATACACAAGGTTGTAAGGGCAGTTTTCAAAGAATCATCCTGGGAAACGAAACTGTGGAAAACATTCATTGTTGTATGAATTGTAGGATAACATCCCTGCTGTAATGAGCTGCTGTTTATAATGTGTTTTTACAATAGTAACAGCAGTAGAACAGTTCTTTTTTGAGTTACTCTCTCTTAGAAATGAATGTAAGCAGAATGAAATGGAGAAAATTTTTCTTTTCAATTATAGAGAGGTAGGAATGTAGAGAAAACCTACTATACTGAAGTGCCTCATGGCTCTAGAACATGGAGCTGATACTGCCAATGATCCTGAAAAGCTTTTAATGTTTTTAAGGTGAATTAATAGTACACTATTTCAAAAAATTCACACTGGAAATATATAGCTTTTACAAACATTTTTATTTTTTCAATTCTGAGAAAAAGAAGAAGAAAAAGATGACTGCATGTTTAGGTATAACTCAGTCTCAGTGAAAATATGCTGATTAATAGACTTATGAAGTCATAAGACATCACAGTTCATTTTGAATATGAACAGTGCTCCTCTAAATCTTCTCCCTAATGATAAAAGTTTTTTAACTCTCATTGTAGTAAAGCACACATTGAAACAGCATGTAGAAACAAATGTAATTTTCAGCTTTTTTGCCGTATTTCTTATCTACAGATACATAGCTAATTAATAAAAAGTCAAAAAGAAAATGTTATTAGGCTAACTCTTTGCAATGTATTAATTTTAAAAGGTCAAATATTCAATGCATATTCTTTAAGAAAACATTATAATGCTTACAATATGCTATATAGTAATTTGTTTAAAGAAAATCGAAAATGTTAAATCACAGATGATTTTAGCTAACAATATTTTTTTCATAATAAATTTGAAGTTGGCGTATAAAAATTGACTTGAAATTATCTGTTCTTCCAGATATACACAGGTATAACTAAAATAAGACTCTGACAACCATTACGCAATAATTTCAGTGAGGTGCAAACAACTGAAAATATGTTAGAAAGCTTAGAACAAAACTATAATCTTACTGAATTAGAAACAAAATCTTGTATTACTCATGTTCTAATTAAGTAATCTAACAAAGCTAAATGAAATACAATGTTTATGTGAATTTCATCTGAATATAGAGTGTCATGTAACCCTGATGTTTTAAGGAAGATCTAAAAATCAGAACAGAAATACCCAGTCTACATGGAACTGGGGATTCTCTGACTATCCAGGCTGATAGCTTGCAGAAGCAAAAAATTCTGCTGAGAGGATAGCACTACCATGGCAAGCACATGGTGCGTCTTGGAGTGTAAAGGACACATGACATTTCAGCCCCTAGGTTTCCCCAGCTTGAAGACTGATGGCAATTTCAAACTGTGACTAATAGTCATGTTCTGCAGGACGTCCTGAAGCTTCTGGCCAGAGGCATAGTCCTCATCAAGGCCACAAAAGGCTATCTTGTCTACAAGAAGAGGTTGAACTTCTGAAGCAAGGTCATCTACCACGTAAAATAGAGGCTTATTTACTATGATTAACAATGTATAAAGGTATCGCTGGTACAGGTCTATTGTGGTTTAATCCTAGTGAGCAGCCTAGCACCACACAGCTGCTCACTTACCTTCCCATTCCCACAGTGGGATGGGGAGGAGAATAGGAGGAAAAACATAAGAAAACCTGTGGGTTGAGATAAGAACAGTTTAATAATTGAAAAAAAATCATGCTACTACTATGTAATGAAAATACTACTACTATGTAATTAAAGAGAACAACAATAGAAAAAGACAAAATGTACAGCAGCTCACTACCTACCAACCAATACCTGTCCAGTCCCTGAGCAGTGAGAGCAAAAGCCAGAGAAAGCAAGCCAGAGTCTAAGAAAACCAAGAGCCCTGATAGTCAGACTCCCCGCTCAACTCCCCTCAACTTATATACCGAGCATGACGTCTTATGGCATAAAATATCAATATGGTCAGTTTGAGTCAGCTGTCCTGGCTCTGTGTCCTCCCAGTTTCTTATAGAGAACAAGCTGGGAGCACAGGTTCATGATGAGAAGCAGAAAAAGTCCTTAGCTTAATGTAAACATTGCTTGGCAACGACTAAAAACATTACTGTGTTAGAATCATAAAATCACAGAATCTTTAGGTTGGAAAAGACCTTTAAGGTGTTGTCAACATTCTTCTCAGCAGAAATCCAAAACATAGTCTCATACTAGCTACTGGGAGGAAAATTGACTCTGTCCCAACTAAAACCAGCACAAGGTCATAGTGTGCTAAGGTAATGTGAAGATGAAGACACATTCCTTTGTACCAAGATCATTCCTTTGTACCAAAGAGATTAAATTTACCCACTGAATCAATTCTGGCCTATTTCTTCAACACGCAAAGAGAGACTTAGAGAAGCCTAAGAATAGTCAGGAACATTTATAAAGGGATCTATCTAACCCCATGCATGCCTCCAGCCATGGCCTGAAGCAGATTTTCAGACTTCTTGCACCCTCATTTGCCAGTGCCTTTCGGCAGAGTTTCACATCTATTACTTCTTGTATGAAAAAACACTTCCTTTTATTAATTTGAAGACTTACTTTTGTTAACTTCATTTGTTGGCCCTTGTCTTTTCATTATGTAGTCAATAGTCATGAAAGGTCTTTTTGAACTTATACAGACTGCAGTCTGTATTTTTATCTGAGCTGCTTTATTTGTGAGCATTTTGCTTAAACTCATTGTTTACCTGAACTTTCTCACCAATATTAGGTCTTGATTACCCAAACATATAAAAATGTTTTAAATATTTAATGTTCTGTTTATTTTCATCTCTTCACTTAAGGGAACACAGACAATTTGTCAGTTACATTTTATAATTCAAATGCCTTGGGCAAGGAAAATGCATAGGAGAATTAGCTATCTAGGACAACCTTTTAAACTGCAGAATAGCAGCAGATTTCTAATGTATCAAGCCACCTTTATTCTGATACACATTATTTTTATTTTAAAGTAATCTTAGAAGATTTTTAAAACATTGCATGATGTACTTCTTTACAAACAGCAAATCTGTTGCAATGTATTATACTATATATATATGTATATGAATACACAGAAATTTCCCTGACTGAAAGTAATATTTTTCTAATATCCTCAAAAGACATAGGACTGTACCGCTGATGTCTCATTGTTACTTTAATTTTCTTACCCTCTTGATTGTTACGAGCTGTTGAAATGTTACCCATCGGTTCATCCTGGGCAGCTGGCTCTAGCTGGCCCTGCTTGAGCAAGGGGATTGGACAAGAGGTCCCTTACAACCTCAAACATTCCGTGATTCTTATCCTTTCTTAAAACTGTATTTCTGTTAAAATTTTCAAAATCTTTTCTGCAAGGTAATTGTGGTTGCGATAAAATGTATTTTCTCCACATAGGTTTGACTATATTAGAAACTAAGAACTTCAAAGAAATCAGAATGGGTTTAAATGGAGGTTTACAACTTAAAAAATATACTTTCACTTTCATGATACATTCAAATATATTGACAGGCATATATTCTTTTCATGGCTGAGTTTAATTTAGCTATAGCAAAAATTTAATGAATACCACTGGTACTTTCCAGCAGGCTGATAAGATTTTTTTGGACTTCCAGTGCTCAGCTCTGCCCTTCTCCCTGAATGGTTATCTAATCTCCTAGATTTTTTTAAAGTTATGATTAACAAAAAAAGATGAAGTGGGTTAATTCAGTCAGCTGAACTGACTTTTTAACTGAAGACAGTAGAAAGCTATACAAATTTTTAAAAAATAATCACTTAAAAGGTGGAAAGTGCTGTTCATATCTGACATTATTAATGTAAATCCATTACTTTTTCTGTGTTATAATGGCAAATCATCTTCGAAATCAGGAATACCTTGTTAATGAGAGAGCAGTCATGAAATAGAAAAGACACATCTCAGAAAAGGTAGGATTCTATTCAAAATAGGATCAAAATGGTTACAAAAAAGTGAAATTTAGAGTATTTATTTTATGTTACAGAAAGAGTTGAACTGGTTCACTCAACCAAGTGTTCAGTGGTATCTGTTTCTCTTTCAGAAGTAGAACATTTTCTATTTTAAAGCCTATACTTGCTTAATTCTTTTTTAAAACAGAAGAAAATATTTATGCAGGCCGCATGCAAAAACTTGCACACACAAGTATAATAGAGGCAGAAGTTTGGTATTTATGTCTCAAACTATCCCATTTAACCTCATGGATTCCTGTGTCTCACAGATTCCCACATGTGGCTGTTGAATTTCTCCAGACATAAAAGCTCATGTCATGTAATGTTACTGTCTAAAATGCAGAGATCTAGCTTGAGCAAGTGGTATATATTCCTGTTATATTTTATGGAGAGGAAAAAGCATCTCCAGAATATGATTTATTGTGCCTATCTTAGAAGGGGATGAATTGCCCAATTGAGATAGCTCATTCTCTTCATAAAACATAAATTTTAGATGACTGATCTGAAGTATTGGGAATCTTGTATCTAATGTTCTTTCAGAGAGATACAGAATGCCTTTTTCCTGACATGAAAATTCTCCAAGGATGGAAGCTACAGGACTTGACTGTCCTAATAGTGAAGATGTTTTTCATATATCAAGTCAAAATCTCTCTTGTTTCAATTTATGTCCACTGTATTTCAAACTAATGCTGATGGGTATAGTTTTTCCCCATTCCTGAGAAGTGTGCTTCAAATATGTCTGCTAAATAACTTCAAGAATGAACTCAAAGAATTTGAGTGATAATTGCCCCTTATACCCTAAAATAGGGTCACAGGACAAAGACAAGGAGAAGACTATAGTTCTTTTCTCTGTCAGCTGGGTAACAACACAATGGTTTTACCACTCATCCATGAATGTAAGCAATGTGGGGTTTGAATTCTCCAAAGAACTGCTCACGTTTTACATGACACAGATATTAATAAATTGTGAAATTCATGTGGGTGGAGGGTCGCAGCTCCAGACAGTATCCCAGATATTCATTACAAGAGTTGTGCTGTTCATTTCTCATTAAATATGGAATAATTTTAACATACTGCTTATGCAGCCTAAGAAAAGAGAACATAAGGTGACACTTGATGGAAATTTTGTTACCTAAGTGTAGAATGTAATCCTAAGAAGATCATAGCCATGAGGTTTGCCCTTCCAGAAGCCAATGGGGATATTAGCCCTATTGTCTGCTTTGCTTTCTCTGTATAATGTGTTCCTGTCTTAGAAAAAAAGAAAACACCACGCTGTTATCACATGCATTTCATCCCATGTGGCTAAAATTGTGTTTCAATCATCTTGCGTCACTTGAACACCTGTTTTCCAGGTTTAAGACACAAATGCCTGCATTTGCAATGCACATAGCACGAAATGTACTTTCTGCAGTGCTTGCCCTATTTGAGCACTTAAGAAAAGCCTGTTTCACTCTGAGGTTGCAAAAGCAGAAAAAGTCTACTAGAGAAACAAATATAATGAAGTCATGATCTTTAATGTGTTATTTAAAGACATGTTAACTTGCTGTCCTCACCACTGCACTTCTTAGAAAGATTTGCATACAGCTCAGTGTATAGTGTAGTAATAAAATTTATCCCGTAAATAGACATGAAGTATAGCTGATAAACTGTGGTATTAATTTAGATATTTCTATAGTATGACGTACAAATGGCTGCCATTTAAAAAATGTTCAAATTAATTTTTTGTTTCTGTTTCTATCTAGGATAGATGGCAGCTTTTTAAGATTATTAACCACTGCCAAGTCTAGAATAAAAAACAATTTAATATGGACCAGGATCGAATTATTGCTTTTTGTAAATATTTTTGTTACTTACATGGATCATGATGTTGTAATTGGCATTCTGATACACAGAGTCAATCACTAGCAATTTTGTTATTGTTTTTTTATACAATATTTTTAAATTGTCTGGGCTTGTTTCACAATTATTTTCTAAATCTGATTTTATTTTCAATTGACCAGAACTAATGATTTTCCTGTGAATGTATCCTATACTTTTACCCTTTTCTCCTACCATTACAATAAAAATTCTACCCCATACATTCCTTAATGTGTAACTGCACTACTTTCTTCTCATGACTTTTCCTACTTTATTCCTGATCCCTCCTATGGTGTTCTAACTACTTAATAGGGATAGGCTGGGAGTTAATCAGCCATTCAGCTGGCTAAACAGAGAAAACAGTTATTAAACCTCTGATGCATCTGTCCCTTTGAGAGCTCTTACTGTTTTTCTCTTTCTAATTCAGTTGAAATTGCCCTGTGGATTCAAAAGGAGATAGGTAACCCAAAGAATGTAACATTTTGTGATCCTACAGCCTTAATCTCCTGAGGAAACTGAACTAAAAACATGTCTGTTACTGAAGAGTGACTCAAATAATGGCAGATGTGAATATCACATTTAAAGCTTGTATGTCCTCAGATATGTGTATATAATGAACTGCACATTTAATGTAAGAAATGTTTTAAAATGCTTAAGATTTGACCATATGCAGTTGCAAATATAGCAAACCCATATATATAATTAGGACAGGTTTTTCTTTTCTTTGACCCTAAGGAAACTTGAATTCAAAATATTCAGATCCTGGTAATGTCTGTTTGAAAGTGACATCTTATGAAACATGATAAATGGTTGTATTTTTGTAAAATGTATTCAGATTATCACAGAAAGAGCAATTACTTCAATCTGCCTGTAGGTTTCCTGTATAGGTTTGTATTGTCATAGTGTATTATTTGGCTGCTATATGTCCTTTCTACAAGGTTTAATAATGAATTTTCTTTTTTTTGTTTGCTTGTTTTCTCAGTGAAAAAAGCAATTGAACTGAAATCAAGAGGAGTCAAGATGCTGCCCAGCAAAGACAGTAACCACAAAAATTCCGTCTGTAAGTTGTTTATACTGTTATCTTTCAATACTGCTTATATCTTCTGGGATCCTATCAAATATACAAAACAAAAAGGGTGATGTTGGAAGCTATGGTCCTAAGATGGTTAGTGTGATTTCAATTGTCACTGAATTAGAACTCCACTGGTAATACTGAAGTTGTACAAAGCAGAATATGGCATTGCAATGTCTGAAAAATATATGCGTGCAGGAAAAAAACCATTTTTTGTATTAAGATATTTGTAAATATCATGATATTTAGAATGCAGAGATGCAAGGCAAGTAGAATGCAGGTAGAACTGTGCCATATGGACTTTATCAATTCAGTACTGGGGACAGGAAAGGTATAGCATTTTCTGGACCTAAGTTTACACTTTCTTTTTTTTACCTTCTCCTCGGTTAATATCACAGCTCTAATTCTTCTCCCTCCTTGCCACACTGTGTCCTTCTGACAGCCTCTTTCCAGTTCCGTGATATAGCACAACAGGGGGTAAAAAATGCTGTAATTCCCAGCATCTCAAGAAGATGGAGATCACAGCATCACCATTCCTTCAATGTATTCTTACTGCACTCTGGAATCACATTTGTTTATATCCCTCTATACCTTTTTCCCCCTATATAGTGTAAAGGTAAAATCAAGATGTTATCTATGGGACTATGAGGCTGTTAATTTTTTTGGAGAATCACTTTCCCTGAACAACTGGCAATCTGAGTAGTATCCTGAGGGGTCTTTTTCCATTAATCAGACCAGTCTTGAAGCAAGAAAAATAAGAAGATAATTTTATATTTTGGGAAGCAGAGAGTCCCTTAGCCCAAAAAAAGCCAGAGGGTAAGCCAGCGTTCACCCACAACTCATTAAAAGTGCTTGCATAATGACTAAGATGTATTTGAATAAATTGATTCTTCATGTAATAACACTGAACTCAGTGGAGTGAAACCCAGTCTGTGTTTGCCTCTTTGTGTGCTATTCTGCAAGTACAGAGAGAATGAGTGTCTTGAAGGCTAATGTCTAGGGAATATGATTTTGTCTCTGTGTTTCTGCAGTGCGTTGTTTAATGCTAAGTGAGTGTTTTGGTATGCTTACTGGAAAAAAAGAGGCAGGATAATTTTCTGCTTTAAATATGGCACACTGATTGTGTAGCACTCCAAAGAAACTTTTTATGCAAGATGTAGCAGAAAAGGTTGATCTATCTCTTTGGTGTTTGTATCTGAATGGGTGAATATTTCATTATTTATAAGTTACTTCTGGGAGCTGTGTGATCTCTGCTTACGCTCTCAGAGCACATGCTGTCAGACAGCACATTTAATTACAAAAAGTGGAAGTACGACAGGCTATGGAAGAAGTTATTATAAGGCTGTGTGCTGTTTACTTCAAATGTAATGTCTTTTGTCTTTTTTTTCTTTGTGTTTTGACTTGTGAAGCTTTATTATCATGTCTGACTTTTCAACATAAATTTAAGTGCATTATTATTATTGCTGTTAGTTTCACATATATGAAACTTATAAAAATGATAAGACTAAAATACAAAAAGTTTGATTAAAATTTATTTTTGTTCTTTTTCTAGTGTAACCTTTTAGTATTTATCCACTTTTTTTGGTAGATATGTAGATGGAAAATGTAATTGGGAATTTACTCTCGGAGGACTGATAAGAATGGCTATTGATGCCAATTAACAAATCTTTAAAAAAGTAAATTAAAGACTTAGACCTCTCCCTATGTTTTTGTATTAGATCTTTTTCACATTCTCTCTCCCTAAAATGAAAGCTTACTTCTACATTTTGTTTTATGGGGAGTAGATGGAATGTGAATACCAGCACGACAGGTATGTCAAATGCTGTGACTGCAGGCCCTGTGTACCCCAAGATCTACAAGTGTCCCACAGGTCTTCATTCCAAGCACAACCTGAGAGCAGATGCAGAAACCATTTCACAGTGGCAGAACTCTGTTAGGATTTAGGCAGAAAACATTAACAATATACTGATAATTTATTGTAGAATGCAAATCCGAATTTCAGTCATGTGAAGTCATATCTCATTCCTCTCCTCCTGGACCTGTCTGGTTCCCTGGATGCTTTCTTTCAACAGCTCTGCCAATCTTTCAAAGAGTTAGGTAGCAAAGCATCGCTTTGGGATATAGGTGCCTTGGTAGATTTACTACGGGAAAAAAATCATTATATACTGTGTCATTCCCCAGGGAACAAAGAGGTTTTTGCCTTTTTTTTTTTTTTTTCTTCTTTGGTACACCTGACATATCAAGTTGGTTGCTACTAACTACTACTACTATACTCCTGCTAGCTAGTACTCTTCAGCAGTGGGCCAGAGTCAGTTGAATCATGATTAATTTATGCAAGGAAATGGGAAAAGGATGAGAAAGATAATTGAACTAAGATATGGACCTGGTTCATCTAAAGTGTGAGCTGGCCTACAGGGGGCTTAAGTAGTGCACTTGGCAAAGTTTTGGAACAGTAAATTGGGAGAAAGTAAATGGACAGGCGGTTCACATGTTTACTTATTCACAGTTGGTCCTCATTAGTGCCTGAGCTGCTGCAAACACTGGCCAAATCCAGTGCTTAGCATATTTCCCCTTGGTTGTCTGAAGCTGATCGCCCAGAGGAGCAAGGAGAGAGTTTTAGTTTATGAATCTGCTTAGGGGATGCAAATCCAATTACATCTGGTTTGGTGTCCATCTGTTTAGTTGTAGGCACAGTCTACTCGCTCCTGTTCCTTAACCATTCTGATACATATGGTGTATTCCCACAGGAAGCTACTTAATCCAACTTGCTATCATCACTCACTCTCCTTCTAAGATGGAATATACCTGCAGACTCTGTGTCCCTAATGGATCTACCCTTTTTCTAAAACTACTATGACTATAGTTTGCGTTGTGACTGATTAGATAAAAATATAATTTTGATTGCTGGGTCTTGTATGAATATGTTTTCATGGCAGTATACCTGCCCAGCAACTGTCAGAGGATGATTATTACCTCTAAACATGTGGGCATTACCTCTACAGTAGAGAGATTGTACGGGGAGCATCTTACACATCCAAGTGGAGAGCCCTAACGAAGTGGCCCGTGAGGACAAGTCATCATTAGGCAGCCCACAGTCCTTGTAAAAACCCTCATTTTCTACGCAAGTTGGAGATAGCTGTAGTTTATCTTTCCCAGTCTAGCCTCTGATATGTACCAGGCAGTTAATGCTGGTCATTCCATGTACAAAGGATAACAAGTAGTTACAGGTTTCATCTCTTTAGGGTACCACTTTACAGAATATTGGGAAGGCCTGGCCATCACTGCACACTTGTTACTCAACACCTCTTTCAATCTTTGGCCCCTGTGCAGCCCACAGCAACTCAGGGTGGAGGCAGGGTTAGGAGAGCAGGCAGCCCTAGCAGTCCCTAATGCCCCCAGCCCAAGTGCTGCAGTCACATGGCAGCCTCTCACTTCCAGACATCCTCACCAGCATGGAGACAGAGCACAGGAATGCAGCAAGCTGATGGTAAAGGCTAAGGAATTCCAGTGAGGCGAGAGCCATCATATAACAGGAAAACCAGAAATGCTTGCATATCTGCCAGTGCAATAATGCTAGGAGGGGAAGGCAGCAGCGGGGATGAAGTGTCTGGGAGAGTCGATTTCCAGAGTTTGCTTCAGTGGCTCAAGCCATGCAGCACAGCAAACTGCAGGGAATGTCCACATTCTGGAACATCAATAAAGATTAACTGGAGAAGTCTGAATGATTATTTTAAAAATAGGTCTTTCATATTGCAACGTATTAACAGTTCATAATAATTACAGAATATTGTGTGAATTAACCTTGGCAAAGCATTTAGGGTGTCAACTATCATATTTTACAAAGTGAGGGATCTGTAGGTATTCACTGACTAAAAAAGTCTTAAACTTCACTAAAGCAATTTCAGGCTTCTGTTGTATTATTTGAAAATGTATTTCAGAATATCAGAAAAACACATGTTAAATGGTTTTAAGAGCATGAATTTAGCGTGAATAGAATTAATACATGCTCTGAAAGCTTAGCCACAGAGTTTAAGCATACAGTTCTTCACCTTGAAGATGATAAAAACAGCTGTTTAAAGACAATGGTTTTTCTCTTGTAAAGCTAAAGAACAAATGAGTTTACAGACCAAGTATTGATTGGTTGCAGCACGTTAAGGTGAATTAACGGCATGTGATGCTGAAACTATAGTGATTAATACCAAACCAGGATTACATTGCTAATTCTGTGGAAGAAAGAAAGAATGACAGGAGTCATTATCTATTTTTATTGGGTAACTCACAAAAATGTCTTAGTACGTTGTAATGAAAGGTTAAAAATATGTTTATTGCAAAATTTTAGTATGGAATTTCATTGTTTAGCAATATATTTCTCATTTTAAATAAATTGGCAGTTTCTTCTTCTTTGTATTTTGCTACTGATAAATTTTCTTTGATAAAATCAAAATGGTGACTGTTAAAAATTTTGCTCTTCTGTTGAAGAAAGAATATTTCATAAGAAGGGCAATATTGGACTAAATAGTTGCACTTAGTAGCACAATTTTCTGACTGGTTTGTTTTGTTCCACAGTAAAGAACAATTTATTTAAAAACTTTTATATTTTGAAAAGATCAATACTTATTAATGAATTGCAAACCAATATGCAGTCAAGTTAAGAAACAGCTGCTGAAGTTCATCTCAAGTTACAGTTATAAAAGATAGCTTTAAAGATTATAAAAGATTGCTATAAAAGATTACTACCCTTTTGAAATAAAACTTACAGATTGTCATAGTATAAGTAACAGTTTCTTATTATTATGTTTAATACTTAAATTATCTTCTTCATTTTTCTCCCCAAATTATGTGGTTGTTAAATTTACTTTTAGGATATTTTTCCCAAAATATTTTAGGAAGAATGAAACCCTGTATAACAGGTCCATATAACTACTTCTAAAATTCACCTGTAACGGATAATTTTCCACCAAAAATTCTAAACCTTTTTTGTACTTGTATTGAATCTTCACCAGTAAACCCCCATTTCTTATTAATTTTGAATTCTCACAGGCTATCATGTGCTGTGTTGAGGTCAAGTCATAATCAATAAACACTGTTAAATATGAATTGTTCTGACAGTTTTCAGTATCCATTTTAAAACAGACAAATAAACCAACACCAAAGCTATCTCACCCTTTATAATTATACTCTAACCTTACCTAAGTTTAAACTAAGCAAACATAGTGTCAAATGCTTTATGCTTTATTAATTTAAGAAACTTTTGCATTGGTGATGGGATTGATCACCAACAAATATGATGTGATGTAAACCACACAAGCAATTATAGGCTGTTGTGTATCAAATGATCTTATGCTTTGGATTTTGTGTGCTTAAGAGCTCCCAATACGCAGTCTGGTTTTTTGCTGTGAATAGTCTGAATATTACATAAAACTATATTAAAAAAAAAAAGAAAATATATTAACAAAGTATGAACACTAACATAAAATACAGTAACCTTAGAAATTAAAAAA
>NW_010272788.1:13053-27831 GCF_000690775.1 Eurypyga helias
TCCTCAGGCCTGTGCCTCTTCAAGCAATCACAATTTAAAAGTACTGCAGAAATAAATGTAACACAAAGCTCCCTCCTTGATTGGTGTCACTGTCAGCTAAAACAAGTAAAGCAAATATCAAAATGCTGGCAGCTTTGGCAGCTTTCAGGCTTCCTTTTATTCAGGGGCACACAGTAGTGTTTTCAAGCTTTTTAAACAAGTCTTTAGGGGGTTGTTTGTCCTGTTCTGACATGCAGGTGAGCAGTTTGCTCTTGCTTCCAAAAAAAACCCCAAAAAAGCGAAGGATCAAGAAAAGGTGGAGAGCATACTTCAGTATTTTTGGGAAGGGAAATACAGCAGCATTGTGTATTATATTACTGGCTTTGTGTCCTTTAAAAAGAGAAATTTCTAGTTGTGGATCTTAGGATTTCCTTTTATCAATATACCTGTTTTCTAAAGACTTCTGTTTCGTTGACTCTGAATAAAGCATTGCAACACAAGGGTGAAAAGTAACAGGGTTCATCTGTACTTTTTTTCTGATCTTTGTTGAGTATCTATTCAGCATCTTCTGTGTTTAGTGACAGATATATCACTTCTCTCATAAAGACAGAGACCTTTACCTAAAACTTCTTCACCAAGAAAAAGAATTCAAATAACTCCATTTAAGATGAGATTCCTCAGAGGAAGAGAAACCAGAAGACTCCTGTGTTCTAAGATCAGTATGAAGGTGCCTCTGTGCCATTACCTTCTATAGGAATTCTCTCTGAAAATGTCATTGTTCTCAATGGAAGTTACTCGGTGCTTGTGTGTTATATTGTATTACATTAATTTGCAGGCACTGAAAAGATTCTAATCTGTAGGTGCCCAACAGAAACTTCCTAAATACCTACAGAGTATCATAAACTCTCCAGTCTTTTTAATCGTGAAAGGTATTTTTCATTCTTTCAAACCCACAGCATGAAGACGAAAGTAGTTTTCAAGTTTGTGTTTATACTGTGCATCTTTGCAAATGAGAGAAAGGATAATTTATACCTTACTGATGTATTAATTACAAGGTTAGGAAACACGAGGCATAAATAACTAAAATTTTGTGGACCAAGCATGTCTGCAAATATTAAATTTTATTTCAAAATCCTTTTTACAGAAATACTGAGCATATGTTAAATATTTAATAATAAAAAAAAGGAAATGAATAGTGACAACACTGGCACTTTTGAACAGCAGGTTAAGGGATGGATCCTGGAATCTTTAATGTTAAAAGTATCCCTGTTATATATGTATACATGCACGTACATACATGTATATACAATTCTAGATAAATACATAACACAGTATTCCATTACACCATTTACTGTATATCTAAGAGCAGATTAATGACTCTAATTCCCCTTTTAAGGAGTATTATAAGATTAAATTGGGCAGCAGGAAAAAATAACTGCAGCATTAACCTTTAACAGTTTTATAAAGCTTTAATAAAACAGGACAGATAATTATCCTGATATACTTTGTCCTATCATAGAATGTAATAATACAGAGTAGCCCAAGTGTTAAAGAATTTAGGCTCTTCAGAGAAGATGAGTATCCCTATGCAATGAAATACTACAGTGGTATTTTACTAGATTGTATGCATTGCTTCATAAATCAGGTTAGTAAATTATACTTGGTGTTTCTAAGGAAGCCTTCATCACGGCAGGAGCTTAAATATCTTTTAAAATGCTATGCAAAAATCTTGCTGTGGAAAGAACCTCTGCCTAAATATATTTGTGAAGAAAAGCATCACTTCTAGCTACAAGCAAAACAAGGTGATTCATCAAATATTCAGTACATCATTTGCATATATAATTTGTAAAATAATCAGCAGAAAGCATCTATTAAAATATGTAAAACAAGATGTAATCTGATTGAATTATGGATGGTTAGAATGGATTGTTATCCAGATAAGAAGGTGAAACTGCCATTAAATAATTTTTGTATACAATTATAGAACATTACTGATTATCCAAAATGAGTGTTCATACTGTAGGCTAAATTGACATTGAATTCTTTTATTTTCCAAGTCAAATACTTAAGAATAAGCAACCTGTTTTTAGCTATTATGATTCTGTATAAATTAACTATTCATATGAAATTTAAATATAAACCTTAATACTTTTATATAGCTTTGCTGGCTAAACTGCCATACGCAGCTCTGTTAAAAATAGAGGTGTGGGCAGTAAGTAGGTTGGCAAAATGAAGTCTCTTTAGATTCAAATAATGTATGTGAATTATGCAGGCATTCAGAACTTGTGGGTTGGTGGATTCATATTTCTGGAACATAAAAAAAATGTAAAAATTTTTAATTAAGGAAAGAAGTATGACACTGGTCTATGAAGTGGAGGTGTGATGCAGAATATAGCTAGAATATAGTCAGAGACTTCCCACCTCCTGAAAGGAGAATTCTGCTTTCCACAGAGACTAATATTGCAGGTTTTGAAGTTCCACAGTAGCTGCACAGTTCATGCACGTTGAATGTGTATTCAGATCCTGCTTTTCTAAGTCCAGGTTATGGGAGAATATCTTCAGAATTTTATAGAAGATCTTGGGCTATTTCCCTTCTTCAGAAATTTTTTGTCATGTTGTGAAACACTTTGGAAAATAATTTCAGCTGTGTTGGCATAGCATCTCACTGTCAGTTGTTAGCTTCTCACACTGGAACATATATATTCCTGCAGCTCTTCTGAGCAGAGCTGCAAAGTGTCAGTGTCAGATATGTTTGGAACAGGGGAGTTTGGTTAGGTGACAGCTAATTTATCAGCTTCAGACCAGTTTGAGTCCATTACTCCTTCTTCACTTGGAAAAAGGGAAACAAAAATTTACACAACACTTGAACAATCCGTCAATTTCCTCAATAATGTGCATTGAAGAACTGGAAATGTTTTTGGAATGGGACCAAAAAACTCAAGAAGGAACTCAAATGGAAATAAATACATTTGGTTTACATTTGGGTTACATTTGGAAGGAAAAGACTAGTTGCTGATTTAGGATTATTCAACACAATATGTTCTTCCACTGAAATCGATAGAACAAGTTGTTCTTTAAAAATGAAAAAATGGTTACTCAGTGTAAAAGGAAAGAACAATCTAGAAAAATCCCAAAATACTTGGCTAAGTTTTCTGTTATATCTCAGCGTACTTTAGAAAGAAGGGAGAGACTGTAACTGGGGTGCTCTGGCTTGTATGTATGCTTCTGTCATACAAGCCATCTGAACTCACTTTATCATACATCAAAGTAATGTAAATTTTTATACACACAATGGTTATCTAAAACGTTGAAATCAGAAAAGTTTTAATCTAACAAGAAATAATTATATCTCAAAGTCCTTATTGTTCTTCTAATGCAACCATTTATTTGATTTCTGTCCCCTTATTGTCACAATATTTTCTGCTTCAGGCTCCTAACATGAAAGAAGTTCTCCTGCATAAGCAAAAGAGATTGTGTGAAAAATGTATGCATATCTTCCCTAGTTTAGTACATTTGAACTGATCTCTGAAGCTCAGTGTCTCTGCTAGAGGAGCTATAGTCAGTGAATTATCAAATTAATGAGAGCAAAACAGTATGGTTTCTCTAAGCTGACATTTCATGTGACATATATTATTTTATTCAGGATGCTACTTTTTACTGTCATATCAGCTTTTCCTTCATGTATTTGAAGTCACATGGGAAACTTGTTGCATACTGTGAAGCAGTGTTTCTTTCTTAATTCTACCAGGACTCATTTTGAAAATATTTTTTTCTGATTTTCAGTGTTTCAGTTACCCTCCCATTGTTCCTTGTCTTATTGTATTTATTGCATCTTAGTTTTGTTCGGAGCAGCCCATATGGTGCTGTGTTTCAGATATGTGATCACAACAATGTTGATAACAAACCATAGTAGGGACTCCAATGCTTATAGTGTCCAGGCTTTTTCTTTCTCTCATTCTGCCCGCCACCTGTCCCCATGAGGGGGTCTGGGTGTGGGCAAGAGTTTTGGAAGGGAATTAGCTGCATCAACTGACACAAATTGACCAAAAGGATTTTCCATGCCATAGAATGTCAGGTTTGGCAATGATTACTATGGATAGTCTTTCCAAGACAGCCATTGCTAAGAGGCTGGCAGGGCATTGGTCTGCTGGGGGAGAGACAGCAAGTGATGCCTTTGCATTATCTGTTGGGTTATTTTCCCCCTTCTTTTTTCCCCTTTCACCTGTTAAACTGTTTTCTGAACCCACAAGTATTTTACTCATTTTTATTCATCCAATACTTTCCCTATCCCACTGAGCGGGGGGTGAAATGAGTGAGGGGTTGTTGGGTGCTTAGTTTCAGCCATGAGTCAACACACTACAGTGTAGAAACATTTCCCTAACCATAATCTAATTCCTTTACCAAATTAGTCTTTCCCAAATACATTTCTCCTTTCATGCTATAGCCCCTTTGTCATGTCATATTTTTCCCCCTGTGTCTTTAAGACAGTCATTTCTCAGTCCCAGACTCCACTTAGAGAGATTCTGTCTCCCTCCGTCTCCTTATTCCTTCATTCCTCCCATCTTGATAGCCTCTCTTCTTCCCTCATTTCTCGTTTATGATTATCGACCTCTCTGCATGCTGTTTGCTGTTCTTCTCCCTAGCTATCTCACTGTCTTTCTTTTCCATACCATTTTTTTTCTCTCTTGTCAAACTCTACAGGTACTTTCACACTTTTTGACAGTTGCCCTAAGTCCAGCTCTTCTTCCCTCTCTACTTGAATCAGGCAACTGGCTTCTCCTCCTAGGAAGGCCTGGTAGCCATAGAGTGAGTGGTTTTACAAAAAAGACCAGCTCTCAGTTCAACCCCACAACTGGATCTTCATTGGTCTCTGGAATTGGAGAGGACTACAGAGATGGCACATTTCAAAGTCTTCTAGGTTTTGTCAAATTTGACATTTGTTTGGAATGTACTTGTCAGTCACCTTGAATTATTGTTTCCCAGAGGCCTACCATTTGACAATTTTTAGTAGATGTTTGAAGAGCAAAATTCACATCCTTAACACAAAGGTCACTTTCGCAACAAATACGAGTTTTGAAGTAAGGTGATGCTAACGTATTCATGGAAAAGGTCATCTTTTTTTTTAGTGTGGAGAACTGGATTTTTCTCCTGGCTCTCTCATAAATGAATGAGATGAACAAGAATAATTTCAATTTAATAGTATTTAAACAAGAATAAATGAATCCAAAGCAGACAAAATTTAAGCCCCAATAGTCTCTATCTGAAAAAGGCAAATCCAAGTGAAATAAAATTTTTTAAGAGATATTTCTGAGCAACTTTAAAACAATTGAAACCATCAGCCCTGCCTATAATAATTATCTGTTCCTTCTTCCTGTTTTGCCATCTACTTAAGACCCTTCCCTAAAATGTGCAATTAGTCATTACTACATCAGGTTTTAGACAATTATTAAACAACCTCACTGATGAACTGGTGAAATATTCAAGGATAAGTGTCACAGACATTTATCAACTAAAGACATGGGATCTCAAAATCCACTTTTGTGGGAAATGGATAAACCGTATTTAAAGAACAGAAGGAATAAAGCAAAAATGGCATATTTTCTTGCAAGTTTTTCATTAGAATATGAAAATATAAATTAAAGAAGCATGAACTAACTGTATCAGCACAGGATAGTTTAATGCAGTCAGACATCTAGGAAGTTCCCTGGATTTCTAAAGATAGCCAGTAGTGGTTCCTACTGAAATCTCTGTGGGTTGTCCACTTTGGCTGCCTTGTTCCGGTTTTTATTGTAAACTATACAGAAACCAAGCAAAGGACACCATTTGAGTCCTAATGTCCTCAAAGGAGAAAGAGCTTGCCTCACAGTCTTTTGGATGTGATATAAAGGGTTGATGGCACATGAGCTCAGTTTTACACATTCTGTGATTTTATCCCTACTTGGGGAATTTACATATGGTCTCTGCCATATGTGGCACAGGTGTGACTTGTGAGTAATCTGCAGTCTTGCTAAGCTATTGACTTTGTCAGTTGGGCTAGGCACAGATAGCAGCAAAGTAAACACAGAATAGAGATTAAATTAAAGAAAAAAAAGGAAAAATGTAATCAATATCTTTATTTCACTGTTTAACGGGCAAGCTAGTGTTTCTCTTCCCCATTAATATGTAAAAGTTTTCATATGGATATATCATTCACACATGTTTATACAGACATTTCTACAAGGTTTTAAATACCTTCATCCTCTCTATGTTGTTTAAGTCAGAGTGTCAATGGGGCAGTGTGGACTGTCTTTGCTTCTATGCTACTTGTTTCTATGGCTTCATTTCATTTGTGCAAACTCTGGTAGGCTTTTTGGTAGGTATGTTGTTTTAGAAAAGAGCCGTTTTGTTAGCAAAGGTTACCTACAGCCCTGCTATTCTATTTAGGTGAGTTTTTCTGTCTTCCAGTTTTTGCTGCCTCCTGCTGACTCAATATGGGATAAGCACTGATAGGCTTTCTGAACAGTACATTTAGCTGGAAATAAGAGACGGTATAGATAAGACAGAAATTTCTCGTCTATAGATAAGACAGAAATCTAAGAAATTAATATGGTGAAAATATAAAAGCAGGAAAAATTACGACAACTCAAAAAAAAAAAGGAGACAAGACCTTTTGATGAAAGGTAGAGAGAAAGAGATGTTAAACGGACGTGACACGGTTTGTTCTAACAGCAAGCTTATTCACACTTCAGGTCTAAAATGCTGTTCTTTACCAACTAATAAAAAGAGTCCATCTGCTACACACCAGGTAACTAAAGCTCATAAGGAAAAATGCTTGGCAAAAGCAGAAGAGATGAATCTGTTCAGTTAGCTGGAATTGGATTGTGGTACTGGAATTCTGCCGTACTGTAGCTGCTATTTTGCATTTCATACTAAAGATTATATGCATTAAAAAGAAGTACGCTAGTTGGTACACCCCTATTGGTGTACTTGCTTCCCTGTTGCTTAGAGCATTATGAAATGTCTAATCTGATCTAACAGTAAAGATTTAAATTCTCTTTCTTATGACACATTTTAAATGCAAAATAGTAACAGAATGGTACGTATAAGTATATTGGAGAAGCCTAGCAGCTTCCTATCACAAAAAGTAGGAAAAACATTGCAACAACATTGACATTTTATTGTTAATGCTGTATACTTTTAAAACAATGTCATACTTCTTTCTCGCCAAAATACATGTATATTATATTAAAATAATATTTTTTGTAAAAATCAAAACCTTGTCCTAATTTTTCATATTGTTGACAATGTGTTCTTGATGTCCATTAGTAGTCCTGACTAATGGTAGAGGTACACTATGATTAAGGGGATAAAAGAGTTCTAACTTATATTTCCTCTTTAATTTTTCTATTTCATTTCTTGTACAGACAGAATGAAAGATTCGTTAAAGTAGTTGTGCATTATTATGCAACTTAAACTGCATGTTAAGAAGTTAGACATTATCTTGTTCTACCTCAACAATCAGCTAAAACTTTTATATTTCTCTTGTCTATACAATGGAAGCTATTGGCACATTCGCTCTTGCTGAAAGCTCTTTAATTGCTAAAAGCTCAGCTAGAATTCATGGACATCTCATGAACCCCATCTGTTTCTAGTCCCCCTTGCAAACAATGCTGCTGCAGGTAATGTGTTTCCCTTGATTAGCCGAGTAGCAGGATCAGCCTTAATGCTGGTGGAATGTCACCAAGTCTCTGTAAACACTAATACACAGAGAACTCAAATATAACTGTAGTTGTTAATATTTAAAAGCTGTATAAAGCTTTAGGTTTAGTGTATGGATAAATATGAATGGCTCCTCATGAACACAGAAAAACCTCAAAACATCTTTTACAGGAGAGTCAGAAGACAATTCTTTTTCTGGATCTAAGGGTCAATCTGCATAACATCAAAGAGTTAAAGCATGTATAAGAAATACCTGATTTTAACATCACAAAAATGTTTTATTTCCCATTGAAATTATTCTAAAATGATGGTTGCTTAAATCATTATTGCTGAGGCTTTAATTTTGAAAATTAAACTAAACTAAAATTGTCTAAAGCATCAATTCGTAAATTAATTTCTGGACGTTACAGAGTGCAGGAAAAAGAGGATTAGACTGGACACTGTTGAGTAGTCCTAACATTGTAATCAGCCCCACTTTGAATAATAATTCAAATATTCAAATAATTATAAATAAGACAAATTTTATTTAGATATACATTTTTAAATTAATTTCTAAAGGGTTTTAACTTGTGGCCTTTAAAAAAAGGTAAAAATCCCTTGTCAGATTCCGTTTCACAGTCTTTTAACTGGAAAAAACTCTCATAAAGCTTAACTATAAAGACTTTAATGGTTGTATAGCTATTTAGAATTCCCCATAGACAAAGAGCTGCACACCATTACCTGTAACTGCGTAGCTGAGGAAAAGCAACAACTTTACATTCAAAGAAACAGGGCATTTGAGACCTCTTGACAAAATATGCATGCAGTGCCGGTACAAAATATGTGCCCCTTGCTTCTCACGGTTTATACCCTTGGTGTCACCAAGCAGAGGAGAGCTGGCTCAGTCCTTCAGTACAGTGGCAGTGGCATCAAAGATTCACAGCATGTTTGCAACAGAGAAAGAAAATAGGTAGCAATGATAATTTAAGGAAAATAGGCTGAGAGGCAATAAGTCTTTTCTTAAATGTATATGTAAATGTATATGTTGTTCAGCCTGGAGAAGAGAAGGCTCCCTGGAGACCTTATTGCAGCCTTCCAGTACCTGAAGGGGCTACAAGGAAGCTGGGGAGGGGGACACTTTTTACAAGGGCCTGTAGTGACAGGACAAGGGGTAACGAGTTTAAATTGAAAGTGGGGAGGTTTAGATTAGATGTCAGGAAAAAGTTCTTCCCAGAGAGGGTGGTGAGGCACTGGAACAGGTTGCCCAGAGAAGCTGTGGATTCCCCATCCCTAGAAGTGTTCAAGGCCAGGCTGGATGAGGCTTTGAGCAACCTGGTCTAGTGGAAGGTGTCCCTGCCCATAGCAGGGGGGTTGGAACTAGATGATCTTTAAAGTCCTTTCCAACCCAAACCGTCGTGTGATTCTATGATTCTGTGATTCTGTGATTGAATTGGACAGAAGCAATGCCTGAATCTGAGCTAAAGTCTGCTTTGGGATGTGCGTGTGTATAGTCTCTGTATTTGCCCTCTGAGTTTTGATTCTGAAGTGTGGAGTTGATTGCAAGTGTAATAAAGCTTTCGGGTAAAAACTCACATCCAGCTGACTTGGAGCACTGGAAGCATAGTACATATCTCAGCAAAAGACTTTGCAGACATGCTTTATCCAGTTATAAGGCAAACTATTAACACTTTATAATAAACTGTAGGCAGCAAAATGATGGATTTGTGTGTTTGTTGGTTTTTTTTCTTCTATTTTTTTCGTTTGTTTGGTTTGTGGGTTTTTGTTTGTTGTTGTTTAGTTTTGTTTTGTTTTTCTTTTAAAAAAACTTACATAAAGTTATTAAGGCCAGTTTCACTTGTAAATGTCTCTGGTGTAATCCCAGTCCAGCTATTAATGAGACATAACATTTATGTCCTTACTTGTAATTAATCCATTTTCTTTTTTTTTTAAACTGATTGCATGTTTTACCATGTACATGCATCAAAACAAACCCTAAATCTAAATCTAGAAGAATTAAAGTTAGTTCAAATTTTCCTCACAGTACCTGACTTAAATTTTATTTTGTCGAAATTTTTTTAAAATCTTTAAAAATGCTCATGAAAAAAGCACAATGATATAAATATATAAATTTACAGTGGTTACACAATGCATTTTTCAGCATCCTTTTGGGATAGCCCTGTTATCTTCTTCTGTGTGCTAAAATCCAGTGACAGATATTGGTGGGAAACACAAGCTAACTCTTTGTGCTGATCAAGCATGACTCATACTATAAAACTCTTGTAACTAGCTCTCGTGTGCCCTCCAGGTCATAACACTGCCTGTCAGGGTGAAGATTAAGCTCTGTAACAAACAACTACATAGAGTATAAACTTCTTTCAGTGACTGTGAAATAGAAATGTGTTTTAAATCTTGCATATGCGATAAGAGTACATTTCTTGACAAAGATAACTGACACATAACTATTTTTCCTACACTCTCTGAACAAGTATTAAATTAAATGGATCCAGAGGTTAATTATGAGTTGCTTTGTATTTCTTCCTGGCTGTAACCTTGTAAAGGCACTCTATTAGAGTTGCAAGAATATGACACATTTAATTTCATCACGTGGATTACTTAAAACAAACTGTTTTGAAGGAAAGGTATGTTGTTCTGTTTGAAATGATTTACTTTTTCGGTAGCTTATAAATTATGTTTCTCTTGGTCTCATCTCATGCAAAGCCTCACAGAAAAGTGATTAAAAAGAACGTTTTAAAATATGGTTTCTTTTGCTATAGGCTTTAATTTCTTTCTTGGGACAATTTTTTGCTGGTGTTTGTTTGTTTGTTTTCATTTATCTGTTCCTGTTATCAGGCTCAGGCAAGATTTTATTTTGTATGTCATTCCCCTGTTCTCTGTGTGTATGACTTAGGGAATGGTGTTTGTGCTTCATTTTTGGTTCTTGCTAGTGGATGTGGAAAAGTTCTTCAATATACTATCTTAGAGATCTCTTTTCCACAGTACACTCTCATACTGTCTTTTCCAGCATAATCTTAGATGTACAGGGGAAAGCTTTGATTGTAAGATGAAGTATATGGACTCTAGTAGCTTGAATCGTAGTCATTCATCTTATTGTATCTATTCAAAATATTCAGAAAGTCCTCTTAACAGTTTGAGATTCATGGGCCTCTCTTCCTATACTCTGGATGCCTGATCTCCGCTTAGCTTTCAGATATTTTTGTCCTTAAAACTCTTCCAGTAGATTGGTTCTTAGATTTTCAAACTGTCTCTTTCGACATACACTCAAAAGTCATTGCCTTTAACTTCCTCTTATCCTCTCTTGCTGCTGTTTTTGACCTGGGAAGGTAATCTATTGTCTTTCAAGCAGCAGACCTAGTTTTTTGAAGATAAAAATAAATAAAGCTAGGTGAATACCTTGTTTGTCAAACCATTCATGTAGAAGAAAAAATACAACTTTTTTTTAAGTCTTTCTGTATGGTTTGCAACACGCATTATTCTGATGTATTGTTTTTCACGTGGTTTTTTTCCTCTGTGCTACTTTTGTCTGCTGTGACCTTGCTATGGATTATTAATATGCCTTATATTCAACAGTGTTCATATTTGGTTCAAGAAAGGGTCCTTCAAACTCTAGGATACTCATAAAGTTGATGGTCACTATGAGGTTAAGCAGGCATCCTGGTGTACTTGTGCCAGAACTACCTGACTATGGTTTGATAATATGAGAAACTATATTGTTTCACACTGCTTGGCTTCACTGCTTGAGCCACTTAATAATGACATATTTTGAAGATGTGTGTCATCTATTCCTAAGATCTTTTTTATCTCTGAATTCTGTTCAAGCCAATATGGAACATACAGTTTAATTTTTTCATAGTCCTGTGCATCAGCCCTAAACAATTCCTTAGTCCCACAGGAAAATAGGTGAAAAAGTGGAATTAAAAACAAGGGTTGTTATTTTTATAAGTTTTACTTTTCTCTTGTTATATATTGTTAGATGTTTCTTTTTTTCCTTTTTGGCTATGTCAAAACAGTGAGGGCCGGCTGATCTGCAAGGGAGGTGAGGCACGGGCAGAGCGCAGTAGGGCAGGTGTAAGCAATGACCTCACCAACAAGGAGCTGGGATGTGGGGCAGCAAGTCTATCAGGATCAAGGCCAGGACCAGAGCCAGTGGTCAGTCTGGCCACCACCTGGCAAGGCTGCAGTGCAGGTTTGAGGCCAAACAAGGAAGGTAAGCCAGGGTCGGCACTGGGGAGGACCAAGACAGCACGGGTACAGCTACTGCACAGCTGTAGTGCAGCACAGAGGGGTCCAGTGGTGCATCCGCTGCTTAACAGCACTTGCCAAGGGAGAAGCTTTGGGACCTCACTTCCCCTTTTTTAACAACTGCTCTTCCCAGCAGAGGAACTCAGCCAGCTCAACTCCAACTTTGCCATCCCAACTCCTAGAAAGGCAACACACTCACAGTTGTTTAGATGTCAGAGAGTATTGCCTCATCTGCCTTTGCTCTGTGAAATGTTGTGAATGGCCAGACATTATGCTTCACTTAAGATAATGAACTTGTAGTAGCACCCAGCTATACTTCAACAGTTCATTTAGTATTTTGGCCTTTTCCACTTTTGCTTTCTTGTATACACAAAGAGGATTATGGAGGGTTGGTTTATTGGGTTTAGTTTGTTTCTTTTCTTCCAAGAATCTTCTCACATCCCTTGAGAAACCATTGCTTAATAAACACTGAGAAATTCAAAGTATGAGAAAGACAAGGAAAAATCTTCTTTGGTATATATTAGAAAAAGTAGAACAAAAAGAGTATGCTGCATAAAAAGTCAGGGCTTAAATGAACATTTTACGAATTTCAAAGAATCATAGTTGTACGTGCCAAGCGGAGTCTTCTGATTTTTTTATGCCTTCTCAGTTTGATTAGTGAATGAAGAGTAATTGAACACAGTTGTCAAAAAGTTATGAGGAAACAATTTATAATTCTTTATCTTAATTTACTAAAAGCTTACATAGCTGAAAAGTATTACTTGTCCAACAGTGGTAAAGAAGTTTATTTTTCTTCTCTTTTTTGCCAAAAGGTTAATTTAGAGATTTCTCAAGGTGTTTGTCAAAATTAAAATTGTTCTTTTACAAAAATGTTAAATTACATTTGTTTTAAAGCTGCAAAATATCAAATAAAAAAGACAGTGAGTTTTAATGGGATTTGTTTCTCCTCTGGGTAATGTACCTTCTTTTATGCCTGTCAAATTTTAGGCCTAAGAGATACCTTTATAAGTCAGAAAAATGCAAGAATGGATATACTGTAATGAGGGACTCTTGTCATACCTGATAGAAACATTTTAAACACAGAGAGCTCTAAAGAGAAGGTTCTGTTTTGTTGTGCTCTGTCTGTATATACAGATAAAACATAGCATGTAATTATCAATTGTATGTGTTATTTATAATGCTAAATAAATATATTGCTGTATATATGTAGTATATTTTGTACAATATCTATGTTATAATTTTACAAAATATTTTTATTTGTTCAAATCAGCCTCTGTTCAAACATAGAGTGATTTATAGCTTTTGTTCTCTGCATCAATTTTAATACTATAGGACATAATATAGCAGATTAGGAGTCCTAGTACTTCAGATTTTAGGAGGCATTGTCATTGAAAAATGATGCTGGCAATCTAATACAGTCAAGCTATTTTACTGAAATGCAAATTGTGGGAAAATCTCTGCACTTTGATACTTTAACTTTTATCTGTGTTCAGTTATTGAAAATGGTGAGTTTAATTTAATTGAAAAGTGGCTCTCCTCCTTCTGAGCATGGCAAGTTTTGGTGTGGGTGGTGTGGAGAGTATTCATTAGTGAAAATCACTTCACCTCCTCCTATCATGAATAGACACTGAGTGTAGGGATTTCTTTGACAGCCAGTGAATGAATAGGGTAAATGATCTACCCTTACCTGAAAATACCAAGGATTGTTCAGTATTTTTCATCCTCCTGCCTTTTTTTTTTTTTAATTCTGCATCTGACATTAGTCAATAGTATTTCTCCTTTGCCTTTGAGTACCACATTTTATTACAGAAAAATGTGTAACAGTGCTATAATTTTAAAATGACATCAAATCATAGTGCTTGGTGGGAGGTTTAGTGCATTTCTATGGAGCAGAACTGTTTCTGTTGTGTATTTGCAATTAATGAAGAGAAACCAAAATAAAATGAGGCCAGTGTGGGTAATAAAATCTCTCCTACCTGTGTACTAAGTCGCTAACATTGCTGCTCTGTAAGACATGTTCTGGAGGTGCTGAATTAAAAAGGAGACAATTCTGAAACTGAGGTTCATTGTATAACATTGAGTGAAGGTCACAACATTCTCCCTTTTCATGGTCAGTGATACCTCCAAATAAAGATAATGATGTGAACCTGTGAGAAACAGCAGCAATACTTTTTAATCCAAAGCAGTAAGGTCAAAGCAGCAGAGAAAAAGTATTCTTAAATTACAAGCTATTAGAATAATTTGCTACTGTCTTTGATGACCCAGTTTTGAGATTTCTTGAAAAGGGCATCTCAAAACAAACATTCTTTCATCTTTGAATGAAGGACTGGGATAGCATATCTCCCACCTAATGTCAGTTTTGGTGACTGTTTTGAAGATGGGAATCAACGGCACATTTTTAATACTTTCTGCTTTCTTTAGATGCTGCCAGTACGTAAACTATTTGGGTACAATGTTCCTTGATGAGATGATAGGTAAACAGGAAAAAATGTCTTTGCTTCCTCCTTTCCTTTTGCCTAGGTTATTGACATAGAATAAAATAATAAGTTCAGAAATTTTTCTGGTGAATTTCTCAAAGAACATGGAACAAATAATCTTAATGGCATTCTGCTAAATAGTGCTAATTTCTGCTCTGAAATACAGTCAGTTTACATTTCTTAACAATGGATCTGCTGCAAATAATGTTTTGCTTTTACAGATTCACAGAGTGGTAAGGGGTTGGGAGGGACCTCTACAGATCATCTAGTCCACCCCCCCTGCCAGAGCAGGATCACCTAGAGTAGATCACACAGGAACAACTCCAGGCGGCTTTTGAAAGTCTCCAGGGCAGGAGACTCCACCACCTCTCTGGGCAGCCTGTTC
>NW_010272788.1:27993-44417 GCF_000690775.1 Eurypyga helias
AAAGATCCCCCCTCACCCCCCTCTTCTCCAAGCTAAACAGACCCAGCTCTCTCAGCCTTTCCTTGTATGGAAGGCTCTCCAGGCCCTTAACCATCTCAGTGGCCCTGCACTGTGCCCTCTCCAGTAGTTCCTTGTCCTTCTTGAACTGAGGAGCCAGAACTGGACACAGTACTGCAGGTGAGGCCTCACCAGTGCAGAGTAGAGAGAGAGGATAATTTCCCTTGACCTGCTGGCCATGCTTTTCTTAATGCACCCCAGGATGCCACTGGCCTTCTTGGCCGCAGGGGTACATGGTTGGCTCATGGTCATCCTGTTGTCCACTTGGACTCCAACATCCTTTTCTAGATCCTTTTAAGGTTGATTATTCTAGTTACATGAATTTTATTATCATAATCAAATCAATATTCTAGGGATTAGCCCTTATTCAAGTCAAATTCAAGCAAAATTCAAATTGACTCCTTTTAAGTACATTGGGCATTGCCAAGAAATAAAACATAATTTATTTCAACTTACTTAATTGTAGTATAGGATGAAGAATAGATATAATATATTTTAAATACTGTAAAGTTAAATGTTTCAGAAAGTCATGCAGAGTTAGCTGATTTAGGGTAAAACTGGATATATTCAGTGTATTATTAACACCATTGATATTTTAATTCAAGTGCTTAGTCAGATCTGTGTAAAGCCAATGGTTTATTATAAATCTGGAACAACACATAACAGCAGGAAAAAATCAGAAAGAAGAAAAGCAAACATAGTTTTAAATATCAATTACAAGATAGATAATCTATCAGCACACTCTCCTTACATCCCACTTGTCAGTATTCACTGCTTAGCTACATGCAAAAACCCATGCTAAATCCTTCTCTTCCTGAGAGATGTGAAAGGTCGTCAGATCATAGTATACCACAGACAGCAATGACTGAAGTTTTGATACATATCACTGCACTCTGTGGATTTACACATTTTAGAAACTTTGGCTCATCTCCAAGGAAGCTCCTATCAACAGAGGAAGCTCAGAAATATCTAAAAGCTGAAGCTAAAAGCTAAATATCTAAAAGCTAAATATTTAAAAGTCACCTAGCTAACTCTGAAACTGAAGGCAAATTAGTCACTGTCCCAGGTAATAATCTTGGGCTGAATATCCTTGCTTGAGTTATGCTGGACACAGAACCGTGCTCACATGGTCACATTGGTTTCAGGTTTGAATTACGAATTGAAGATTATGTTCTGTGCCATGCAAAGTGCTACGTAAGGTGCCTTTGGAAGTGCTTTGGATAGCTACATGATATGACACTGCAAAGTGTAGATATGCTGTAAGCAACGGAAGAAAAATATCTAACCTTTGAAAGCCTCTTTAATGAATTTCCAAATTAGATATTACATAGTACTTTTACTCTTATTCTCTCAATGAAGCGTTTCATTATGTACCACTACATGACGGTTACCCTAAATGTGTTTTTATACCTTTTGTCATAAAGGATGACAGTTAAAATCTTGGATGTACATAAGAGTTGATGCACATCACATTCATATTAATTATTAAAAAAAAATTTGAATAATAATTGAATAAATAAAATATGGGTAATTGAAAAAAGTTGAATAAAAAAAAACCCCATGGCAGGGAGGTTAAAACTAGATGATCTTTAAGGTTTCTTCCAATCCAAACCATTCCATGATTCTATATAGAGTATGTTTATTTGGAAGTCAAAGACTTGAGTGTAGCTCATGAAGAAAAAATTCAGGATTTGTTTAAAAAAACATACTTGCTTTCTGGTAACCATGGCAGCACAGTGAGAGTGGCAGAACTTTCCTTAAGACTTGGAGAAAACACTTCTGTAAGTAGGTCTGAACTTTTGCCCATAAGGTTTGATTTCTTTCATAATTCTACTCATAAATTGTTCAGCAAATACACTCAAGAGGCACAAAACCAAGTAGATTGAAAACCAGCTTCAGGCTTTTCAGTAGTGGGACCTAGAAGCTAATTTTTGGACATGAATTATACAGTTGGTGGTTGTGACAGCCTGGAGAAATAAAAGCCATACCACATTCATGCTCTGCCTAGGACATTTGTGTGTTAGGCTACTTTAATGCTAGCAACTTGTCCTGGCTTCAGCTGGGATAGAATTAATTGTCTTCCACATAGCTTGTATAGTGCTGTTTTGCATTTAGTATGATAATAATGTTAATAACACACTGCTGTTGTTAGTTGTTGCTAAGTAGTTGCACTGCTTATACTAAATCAAGGACTTTTCAGCTTCCTATGCTCTGCCACAAGTCCTGTGCACCATGAGATACTTCTTCCTTGCCTGCCTGGGTGGAGGAATTGAGAATCGGAAACCAGCTTTTGAACAGTTTTCAATAAATAACCAAATAGTCATTTATTGCTCTTTCTGTTCCCATTACCTGCTTCCATGGGTGTGTATGTTTAAGTGCTCATGGCTGAAGAGGCGGAGCCTGTTCAGGAGGAGTTCTCACATGGTACCTTAAAATCTGTTTCTGGTACTGCCAAAAGCAAACGGTATTATGCTAGTGTTTAGTGTGATTTTGGATAAACAATGTCAAGTTTATTTATCAATATTATTTTTGAAAGTATTAAATGGAAATAAATGTTTCTTTGGCTTTTGGTGGTTTTGGTTTGTTTTGCTTTGGTTTGGTTTTCTTTTCTTTAATACCAAAAGGGCTAATGCACAAGACATTCAAATATATGTATGCAGCTCTATTTCAACATTCATAAAACACTAAAATACTCAAAATACTTAAAACAACAAATACAAACTATAATTTTAAGTTTCCATTTCTGAGGTCTAGATGTGAATTACCAATAGAAATCCGTGTTTGTATGATAGCGTATAATGTAGCGTATAACCTACGTTTGTTACATTATGTGATAAAAACTGCAGAGGAAACATCTAAAGGTGTTAGTGAATGCTGATGGGAGGAGGGAATGGTTCCTTCAAGTACTTAATACTCAGAATGAGAACCTGTATAAATTTGTACAGAAGCCGAAACCAAAGTGTGTAACTGATTATTTTTTTATCTCTTTGAACATTGAAAAGTGATTCTGGTTTGACCCTAGCACATTCTAGGTATGGATTTGTTCTATTAGGAATATTATTACCCTAAGTCTAGAGAGGGAGAAATAGTTACCTTTAAAGACCATTCATAAGGTTGGTGACAATTCCTAATTCTCTCACTGAAATACATCGAGTTAGATCCAGGCCAAAGGGGTTTCTGCAAGTTCACCTGATCATTTGTATGAATCAGAAGCAGAATCCTAGAGTAATACCATACCTTTTCTTAAATAGGCTTTCTCCAAAAGACCCCCCAACCTTGGCTGCAGGGTTCAACCCTGCCCTGTGGTGGGTCAGTTGAAGCTGGCTGGAACTGGCGCTGGGGCATAGGAATCCAATACAATTCTTAACTCACAGAACACAGGCAACCGTGACATTTTTTGTTTGTATATTCATGCTGTGTTTCATTTTTCATTTTACCCTGACAGACGTAGGTACTGATTTTAGAAATCTGCATGCAGGACAAAATCTGCCCCTAATTACTGACAGTACTTCTTGAATCTCTCTGATACGTAAGTGCATTCACTTGAAAGGAGCCAAAATGCATTGTCAAAGAGATGTGGAATGTTGCAGTGCATTGCTTCGTATGGCTTAGTTCAATTAGTGAAGTGGTTATTTTGCCTGGCTGACATTTTTATATGCACAGATGTCAAATAACATAGCCTTATGTCAAGTGGTTTTGTTTATTAGTATGGGGGCCACTTTCCTACAAATCTTAACACAGTAATAAAATATGATTGCTGCAGTCACAGACTAACCAGATCTTATTTGTTTCTTTTGTCAAAGCAATGGAATTGGCTTTTCACATCAGAAGTCCACATTCGATTCATATTTCTATTTAACAGCTGGAGGCTGTCATGGGTGAAATGAGGCTTGTCAGCCTCAGAAAGAGGAGCAAGTATTCATCTCTAAATTGATCTCAAAATGAAATTCTCCTTTTTAAGAGACTCTGGAAGTGGCAACAAGATTACAGAATATCTGTTTCAAGTTATCTCGGGAAAAGCATAATGACTTTTGAGTACATTTTTGTGCTGTGCTACCTTCAAAAGGCTCATGCACAGTATTTGATCATTTCTGTCAATTAATTACCATGAGCTCCATTTTACAGAGATGTAAAGCTGAACTGCTCTGATATTAGCTAGAAATAGGACACTGATAAAATGTACCTTGGAGTGGTTTAAAGAGACAAGGGAGAGTGTTCCATCAGGTTGGAAGACTTTAGAGAATCTGACTAACACAGATTCTCAAGAACTGTTTAAAATTGTCAGAAGTTAACTGAATTTCTGGTTGAATTCCTAATACTGTCATATTCCAGGTAAAGACGGATTGTATGAATTGATCCATAAACCAATTTTTTTTACCTGTGATTACCAAAAAAAAAAAAAAAAAGCACTCAGTAGAGCAGATCATATGAACCTTCACTCATGGGTGCAAACAGCTATATCTTTGAATACATTTAGGAAAAAGGCTTTAAACAATAAAATCTCAGTTTTATGTACTGATAGATTCTTTCAACTCTGTCAACAGCTGCAAGAAAAGCATGGTGATTTTTAGAAGGTGATCAATGGGCAAAACCTCAAAAAGGAAGTATTTGTATTTCTTCTCCTTTTGTATCAGGGCCAAACACATTGCTTATTCAAAGCTTGTTTTGGTTTACTTACATTGTGAGAACCAGAATATGTTTGAGCAGTCAATATATCCTCTTTGTCCCATTCCCTCAAGAATTAACAGGTTGACATGGATAAGTCGCTGACTCTGTGTTAGAAAAAAGGAAAGGAATTATGAATTACCAGTTTAACATTTCACCTGAATAAACAGGCCAGTCAGAATGATTGAGGTTACATATTTAAGAGGGAAGTGAGTATATGACACATATATGCCATAGAAAATTGTGATAAATTACTTGAGTTTTTTTTATTATGCTTGTTATAGTAAGAAAAGTGAGTAGGAGGAAACATGTTGCAGCTGACATCCACCCCGCTAGTATCAATGAAGGAGAGAAAAAAGCCAAGCTGAAGTAATGTTTTAAATGTTTGTGCTGTAGATTTTAAAGATATGCAGAATCTAACATTGTATATAGCTGCACATCATTGTGTACAAAAGAAAAACACTTATTTTAACATTTTTTACTTAATTTTTCTACAACTTGAAAATGAGTCTTTACAGAATGAGCAAAAATCTTAGAGCATGTATTTTTATTTGGATAAATATTCTGCTTTGACATTGTTTTCTTATCTATGATACAGTGTTTTTCACTTTTTGAATACTGTCCCTAATTACAGCAGCTATAGATAGAAAATTTAGAAATAGATAGAAAAACATTCCAGTTTTACTTCAGTTATGCTCTGGGCTACTCTGTGTAAAAAAGTCAGGAAAAACTATGTACTGCTGCTATTCTAGTTCTTGTACATCGTTTTGAAAGGCAGAATTATATCTTTTGATGTATTGTCATATAATATCCTCTCTGCAGATTCATGGTATTTAAATGTCAATTTAGGTCATCTTAATAGCTATTGGACACTTTCAAGTGAGGAATATAAACAATGAAGTTGGGGTTTTTTTTCAGCCAAGTTTTGAAAAAGTGTTAAAAATGTGTTTAAAAGAAAAAATGGTGCTGACTTCTCTGGTATGGTCCTTCTTATAAAAACTTCCATATGTTTCCTCATGCTTACACATGGTGTCACAACAATTTTCAGTGAGTAGGAACCTGAAAAGTGCATACAGAATCATAGAATGGTTTGGGTTGGAAGGGACCTTAAACACCATCTAGTTCCAACCCCCCTGCCATGGGCAGGGACACCTTCCACTAGACCAGGTTGCTCAAAGCCTCATCCAGCCTGGCCTTGAACACTTCCAGGGATGGGGCATCCACAGCTTCTCTGGGCAACCTGTCCCAGTGCCTCACCACCCTCTCTGTGAAGAACTTCTTTCTGATATCTAATCTAAACCTCCCCACTTTCAATTTAAACCCATTACCCCTTGTCCTGTCACTAAAGGCCCTTGTAAAAAGTCCCTCCCAGCTTCCTTGTAGCCCCCTTCAGGTACTGGAAGGCTGCAATAAGGTCTCCCCAGAGCCTTCTCTTCTCCAGGCTGAACAAGCCCAACTCTCTCAGCCTGTCCCCATAGCAGAGGTGCTCCAGCCCTCTGAGCATCTTTGTGGCCCTTGTCTGATCTGCTTTAGGATGTAGCTTTGTAAATGCTTCCTTAGACATGAAGACCTTTGTGGATTTAGAAGATAAAATGCCCACAAGAGGAGCTATCTACCATGCTTATGTGTTAAATATTCAATTGGGAGATCTTGGGAAGTGTTAAATACAATTCCTAGAATGTCAGTAATGCACTTCAATCACAAGCACTACTATATTGTGTAGATTTAAACATTGAAAATTAATATATGTATATACATATAACTATTTATTTTATAATTGAATAAAAAGTGTCTATTGAAAAAATGCTACAAAAATTATTTAGCTGAAGTATTAAGCACAGAAATCATATCTTTAAAATTAACAGCTGTGTTGTGTTAAGTTTTATGGTTTTGAAATGCCTCATCTCTTTCTCTTCCACTTGAACCAGGAGATAATCACTTATTAATAGCTTCAGTCACTTACTGACCCCTTTTATGATTATGATTTTTATTTTGTTTGAGACAGGCAGAGCAAATGACAGGCCTTGTATTGGCTTCACTCAGTTTCATCAATAAACGGTCAGTTGAAAGATTGAAATGTTAAATATCACCTGTTTAAGACAGACTAAAATTCAGTTCTGCTCTCAAAGTAAGCATGTTTGTCCTGATGTTACCTTTGTGTCATAGTGATCGTACCTGTTGGGTTTGTGTGCTGGGGGTTTTGGTAGCACGGGAAGAGGCTACATGAATGGCTCCTATGGAAATGTGCTAGAAGCTCAAAAAGATCCAAGTTGGACCCACCCCTCTCCATGGCCAAGCTAATGAGCACCTCTGTGATTAATATATTTAATAGGGGAAAACCAAAAAGAGAACCAGCAGCAACAGCAGAATCTGCGGTGCGGGAGTGGGATGTGAGAGAGACAAGGCAGGCACCAAAGCCAGAGAGGGGAGGAGGTGGGCTGGAGCAGAGGTTCCCCTGCAGCCCGTGGTGAGAGGGCAGGCTGTGCCCTGCAGCCATGGAGGTTCATGGGGGAGCAGGGATTCCCCTATGGTCCATGGGGGCCCCACACCACAGCAGGTGGATGCGCTTGAAGAAGCCCATGACTCTGTGGTCAGCCCACGCTGGAGCAGTCCACTCCTGAAGGACTGCACGCCCACCGAAGGGAGCCGCACTGGAACAGGTAGAATAGAAAACTGCAGCCTGTGGGAAGGACTAATAGTTTTGTTCACTTTCTCTTGGATGAATAGCAAAATAAACTGTGGCCTGTGTGTACTGTTTAGTAATTAAGATATAAATAACATCCTCATATGTGCTTCTGGATCCTCCAGTAATCAACAGATTCTCCAAAGAGAATAAAAACAATAATAAGAAAATCAAAATTATCAACTGTGAGTGGTTGGTTAGAGTAAATTAAAAAGAATAGGTGAGGTCAGTGGCCATAGAAACACTCTCCAGTTCTGAACTGGTTTGTAAGCTTGCAACGTTGTGCTTACTCTTGCTCTGTTATTCAGTTTAGTTCAGTCGAGCCACCCATTAAGCACAATATAATAACCTTCAACAAGCTGTGGTCCTTGCCAGTCGTCCGTGAAAATTGCTCATGTTGACCTTGATACATGGATTTACCATTTTTTTTTGAAAATCACTGTCTCTTACAGAAGTACCCACCCTCTGCTGGCCCAGTACTTTGCTCCTTGGTTTTACTCTTGCTGTAATTTAGCATTTGACAGTGTATCCAACATCCTGGAGAATTAAGATACTCAGGGTGGTCAGTACCCTGAGTGAGAAGCCTCACTCAAGCTGTGCTTAGTTTCTCACTTTGTGTAACAACGTGACATATTCAGCTCTGTAGAAATGCTGAAAACAGTAATTGGATCTCCAATTCCATACAACGGAGCCATTTCGATCCATTTGGAGGTCACATCTTGGAATCTTTCTTTCAAATAAATTACATGAATAGATTACTTGAAGCAAGTCATGAAATAACTCTGAAATCCAAAGTACACTGGGTGAAAACTAATGAATGATGAGGTTATCACGCTTTTATATTAATGTGTTTAATGTTACAAGAACTGATGACTATAGGTGAGCACTACATAGTTTTCCTGTAGCCAGCCACAAAGACATCACAATATAGTTGTTAGGCAGTGGTGTGGGACAGTTTCTTGTCTGACTTCCTTTCATAACCTTGAGCAATATAAAGACATGATATAGATCATTATTTAAGTATCAGGATTAATGAAGGGACAATGTTTTTAAATTGGTGTCTTAAATCATAAATTAAAATGAAAAGACAAAAATAGGTTTGTACATTTTCAGGCATGGATAGTTTCAGTTCAGGCAACTCTTAATAAGTGACAGATTTTGCAATCTTAAGGTACTCTTACCATAGTTTATGGTGTAAAAGTCTTAATTAAAAGTAAGCACAATGTAAACTTACACATTCCACCTGGTGGAACTGCATTGAATCATGGGTGAGTCGACTTCACTCACTGGAAAATTGCATCTTTTTTTCAGAGTTTTCTTGCACTTAACTGTACCTGTTGGCAATAGTATCTTGTTATGGGTAGACCATCAGCTGAAGGAAATCAGACACATGGTTTCAGAATGGTTGGTCTGGTTTTTGGAAGCTTAGTCGTCTATTCCTAGGATCTGATGAATTCAACACTTGTGAAAATCTGGTGTTTGCAATTATCAAAGGAGTCTCCATCTTTCATGATGCAGCTTTATCTTTATTGAGTCAAACTACCTCAGGAGGTTTGCATAACTGCCTGTGCATTGTCAAAGACCTAGACCAGCCCTCCAAAAAAATACATATGGTGAATGCATCTGATTCTGAACTGTAGCTTTAGTGTGTCTTGTAGGAAATGGGGGGAAATGTAATATAGGCCAGTTCCCAATATATACTATGTCATAGGGAAAATATATTTAAATTATAACTTACTGCTAAAATTAAAATGAATCCTTTCACTTCTCCACTTCAAATAATATTTTAATCAGGCTGAAATCCAAGTATTTAATTGCAATATAGGCAAATATTGGTTAATTTTTCCCCATAGTTCCCGAATGTGGAATATGTTAGCAATGCAAAACTACATTTATTTAAACTGTTGTATTGACCTAGAGGTAAATATAAAAACAAATGTTGTTGTGAGTGAGCAGGATCTTCACAACTTCAAAACAAGCTGAATTAATAAGCTCCCAGACTGAAAGCTCTGCATATGCCAAGCCTTAAGTTGCTTCATTAAGCTGGAATAAATCTCATATTCAGCTGCTGAAAACAGAGGTGGATGCAAAGGAGAGTTGGTCAAAATCCTTTGGGAAACCAAAACAGAACAAAACAAAGTGAGGGGGAAAAAAAAAAAAGTATTGCTTTTCTTTGACTACTGATTGACTCATGAAGAATGGACAAAACCACTGCTGGATTTACATAAAAGCAATCTACTCTCAGTCCTCGTAATAAGTAAGAATAACAAGGATAAGTGGGATGTACTGGTTATTTTGGTTATAGCAAGTAAAAGTGTACTGGTTGAAATCCCCACCTGCTGGAGAAACAAGTGCCATCAACATATTAATAAACTACAGAAATCCTGTATTTTAACCAAGTATTGAGAGCTTCAGTTCAGTGGGATGATGATTTCCCAATGTGTGAAGATGCTAGAGCTCATTCAAAGACAGCTAAAAGAATTATCCTTAACTTGTGAAAAAGATAGGGGGTTTTATATTTTCTGCTGCAGAAACTTTTTTTTTTTTTTAAATCTGACTTTTCCTTACAAATTGTCAAAGCTAAAATAATGTTATAGTGAGAAACACTGGAGAATTTCAGTTTTAAATGAAATCTAGGAGCTGTCTATAGCCTTCTGAACTAATGGAACAATAACCTGGAATATATTTTAATAACTTGGAAGAAGCATAATGCCGCCATCTGTAAGAGTGTTCTGGGCTCGTATTTACTTTTGGTCATGGCATTTTGTTGCACCTATTATTTCTACTCAAATCTCTATTTCTCTCATGTCTGAGATCTTATTTAATTACAATGCAATATCTGTCACTAAACATATACTTTCATATACCTACATAAGGAATGCACTTTTATCTTATTATTACCATTCCAACATAATACCTTTCCTGTATGTTTTTCTGCAAAAGAGATATTGAGGGGGAAAAAAACGTTTAAATCCAATTTACGTCCTGTAATTTGGTGAAGAGTTCAAGAGACAAAACAAACTATTACTTTTTTAATATACTCAAAATTATGTAGGCCATAATTATTGAAATAACTGACTTTTTATGCATATTTTCATGTTAAACAAATTGCTTTTCACTTTCTCAACCATGTCATAGCTTTAAAAAAAAATCTAATATAGAAAATTCGGTATATGCAAAGATATTGCTTAGTAAGTTTAATCATGACCATAACTTGCTGCCCTGTTATTTGCAGTAAGACACAAGCTTGAAATGGCTAAAGTTTATGTGCTGCTAAGAAGTGTAGCACAAGAGAAGTCTGCTAGTAAAAGTCTTTACAAACAAAAAAAAAGATCCTGCTGTATATGCAGTCTGACCATTAAATGCTTTGAAAGCTTGAAGTTGTCTTTAATATGGAGAAACTGAAATTTTAGAGCAAATGCAGCAAAACATATAGCAGCAAATTTCTTTCAATTAATTCTTCCTGTGAATGTATATGTGGATTGAAGCTTTTTGTTCTAGAATCTTTCTTTTAATTCACTAATTCCAGCTTTCTAAATTCAAAACAGACACAGTATATTCAGTCTTTTTTATACAGTGATAATCTTTTTTACCTTTTCTCCATGTATGGTCATGTCAAGACATTAAGTGTATATGTCTTTTTTTTTTCCCCATTATTTATTGTTATGTGAAACAAGTAATTTCTAGCACACTTGACAAAGAATAATTGACATACTTAGGATTCACTTTTGAAGCATAATTATTTAATGACCAAAATTCTGCTTAGAACTGTTAGATTATTCTTCTAATATGAATCAAACTTTTAAAAAATTAAAATGTAAATGTATTTTAATCTAAATTAATTTAAATATATTTAAATTTAAGGAGCTAAATGAACAACCAAGATGTGGTTATAATATATCAATTCATGCATTTGTTATTTCTTTGATACAGTGTCATTGCACTCATGTGTTACCTCTTGGCCAGAAACAGGTTGATATTTACATATGTCAGCTTTTATTTACATCGTAATAGAGAGATAAAGTACTCATTCACTGTAAAGTCTTTTTCAGTTTACAAACTTGTCAGTCTGCTCTAGAAACACTGCCATTTCTTATATTTCCATGATGAATTTTAGGTTCCTTTTTCTAGCCTTCACACAGTATTTTGACAATGCCTTCTTGTAAGTGATTCTTGCAATTTTTGGTTTAATTTTGAAATTCAGAACAAATTATTGAAGGAATGGTTGTTGTTGGGTGTATGTAACCTTTCTTTTTTTTCTTTTAATCCCAACTTTTCCATAGGTTGGTGATATCTCTAGGAAAATGAGTAAATAGCCAAACAGACTGCCAAAGCCTTTAAAGTTTAAAATTGTAGGTGTTGCAGCCTGAAGCATGAACACCAAATGTTTGTTACTAACCCAGTGGTTACTGAAGAAAGATATGCAATATAGTGTATCTCTACATAACAATTTTTTGTCTTCAAAGTCCAGCTCTTCAAAACACTTAATTACATGCCTTACATGAACATGAGTAGATAATTAATGTACATTTAAATTCCAAATGCATCTAAATCAGGGCAGCTTGCCTAGAGTAGAACTCATAGAACCAACATTACAAGGGAGGTCTCATGTTGTTTGTCTTGCTGCAGGAAACATATGTTGCACCATCCCTTCCTCCTGCCTAATGTGTCTCCTTGATTAAAAACTTCCCAAATGCTGAGCTAAATTAGGATATCAATGTACCTGCTAATTGTTTATTATTACAATTACAACTTTTTAAAGTCTGATTTCTATTTACAACTTCTGCCATTCATTATTCTGTTTTACTGTGTTAGCATCAGGATGTGAAACATTTTAAAGATGATGTATTCTTACAAGGTTATATACCAACTAAAACAATAAAGATGACCTCCAAAGCTGTGAAAGCTCCACTTTGCACGATCCCAACTGAGAAAATGGAAGAAATCCTCTTGTTTCATTTTGTCAGTAAAGAATAGATTTTTTTTTAATCAAGTAGAAATTTAAATCACCAGTCTTAACCCTAGAGGTTGTATATAGACTGAAAATCTGTCCATCATGTTAATGAACTCACAGCTTCTCTTCAACTATTTCTGCAGAAAGTCTTGAGGATACATAAGTTTTGCAGTATATAATAGGAAGGTATGTTGAGAAGTTCCAGGGATAAGCTGCGTCCACTGAGAATGCTCTGCCTCTGTACTAAAGACACGTCTGGTGGTTGAGGTGTCTTTGATGTTCTCAAACCTTCTCTTAAAAAAAGAGAAAGGCAGAGTTCTGTTAGACTCTACAGTAACTAATATTTCAAAAAAATCCCAAACCTGACTAGAATTTTTGTTCACTGTTCAACCTACCCAGTGACTTCAAAAACTTTTTCTGATGTTAGTCTCATGGAACACACATCATTTTCTCTAGCTGGTGGTTCCTTGAAGCAATGTGTGCAACTGGGTTGTAGTGTGAAAAATTACCTATGTAAAGCAATATCTTACTTTGATATTTGCCAGGATTATATACTGTTAAACTTCTTTTTCAAACAGAGAGTGTATATTCAAAATATACTAAGAATATATTGAGAGGGGCTGATATCATTTAGACTGGTCCTAAATTTATTTATATAAACACAGGTTTATAAATCTTTATTTTATATTCACAATACAAAGGAACATTGTTAGTGCTTTAAGATAAATGCTACTAATTACTTCATAGCTGTGACAAAGTTTCTGCATAATTGATATTTATTTCTGAGTTTTTCAAGCTTTAAATAGGAAAATTACCTTCAATTTTTCTAATGTACCCTCATTGTTTTGAAATGTTAAAATTCTAAAGTGCAAATTGAGATTATAATTAAAATACAGATAGTCTGTGAATGAGCTTTGAATGTAACAATAAGCATGAAACACTTTATAACAGCCTAGGTAAATGCAACTTTATACACTATCATTTTGAAAGAAGAAAAACTGGTAAGACACAGATCTTCCAAGGGTATAAAAAAGTCTTTTCCTCTAAAGGTAAAACAGTGAAAGATTTGGCATGTTACTGGATGAATAGAAGATGACATGTCAAAGAAGTGCTTTCAGAAACAGACTGCAAGGTTTAAACATATTCTGGAAGTGAGAGGATCAAATCAAACATGATACTTTCTCCTCCCACATTTTATGGACTTCAGTAGCAGTGGTTTATACTTCATAGCCATGGATAAAAAGGAAATCTGACAGGATTGAAACAGAGGAAGATAAACGTCTCTGACAGGGATTCACTTGGGCATCTTTTCATCTGTTTTTATTCTGAATGCTAACAAATTTTGGAACTAAAAAACCCCTTAAAATCTTAAAATCTAATCTTTAGTTAAATTCAAAAATATTGGCAGGCAAGGGGTTTAAGCATATTCACATTTAAAAGTATATACACATATTTATAAATGAAGTCCCTGGTGCCTCTGAACCAATAAAAGTGATACATGGTTTCACTAATTGGAGAAATTTGTTAATTTTTTCCCCATCTAGAAAGAAAAAATTAGACAGGCTTATTTTACAGGGAATTGGAATTATTTTGTTATGACAGCATGTCATGCAGCCACCATCTGTTAAAAAACGCTTGACAGATCACTGAGGAAAGTAGAAGCTAAAACCTGGGCCATGTTTAACAAGGCTCGTGGATGTGCTGAGTTCCAGACATGGCGATACCTGCTCCTTTTCAAGAGACAGCATTTCTCTGGGTAAACGATGGCCTGGTTCACCTTTTCCTGATACTGGTGTGAGAGTGTGTTGACAGAGCAAGGTGGTGGCTGAGACAAAAATTTTGCAAAGGTCATCATGCATCTGGGGAGATCATTTCATTCTCTCATATGGGTGTGGTCTCAGTCAGCATTTACTGATATTCCGAACAAGATACTTAGGCATTTTGTATCTGTGTCTGTAGAAAAGGAGGTAGGTTCTATGCAATGTGTATTTAAAACATGATAGCAAAGGCACTGTTCTCCCCCTTGTATTATAGTTGCTACCATAAGGTTTGAGTGTAGCACACTTGATATGTTGAATAACGGTATTAGCCATATCCCTTAGTTTCGTGTTTTGGTGATTCAGCAGTCAAAATTGAGCCTCACTTCCATTAACATAGTTACACTTCTATGCTAAAAGTAGTAAATATTTCATTTTTTTCTTCTGAAAAAATGGAAGAAATGTTAGTAGGAAAATTATTTATTTTAAGGAACATTGGTGTACAAGCAGGCTGCTTTTCTAGCAAGGTCAGTTTTTGACTATAACAGCATTTTAGTGCTGACACTTCCCAAGAAACTACACAATTAAATTCTCAGAATAAAATGCATGTTTATTAGCTAGTATAGACTTTTTCTGGAATCCTTTATCCACACACACAAATATTTATTGATATAAGTAATATTAATGAAACTAGCAAGATTTGACTCTTGGTTTGGAGAGTTTTCAACATGGTGAATTCCAAATGCTATACTTCTGTCCAGCTGAACTGGATTTTTTCTCATGCTTGTTTGTCTTTTTTTTAAATCAGGAAATACGTTTTTCAGTAAAATATATTTTTAATTGGATGTCCACAAACATTTCTGAAATTATCATATTTCTTCACTTAGTGTAAAGAAAGATTTCTGGGACAAACAGCACACAATACAATAAGTACTGTTAAAAAGAGGTGAAGAAAGAGATTATTTTTCCTTTCCTTCCCTATATTTTTTAAAAAATATAACGCAATTGTTATAGTTTCTCTACTTTGAGAAGAATCTATGCTCAGGTCAAGCATTTTGATACTTGATAAGTGCTTAGTTATATGTTTGTAGAGCTGTAATACAGTTTTTAATTTCTTTAAATTTTCTTTTGTAAAACTTTGGATTTCTGTATAAATTAAACGTCCCCGGTGCCCTCCAAACAGACATAAAGACTTACAGCTCTTACCATGTGGTTGTGTGTATCCTGCTTGCCACTAGTCTGTTTACAACTGCTTTTGATTTGAAAGTGTGTGGGAAAACCAGCCACTCTTTACATGTAATCTCTGATCACCTTTCAGTTGTAATGCTGTCATCTGTGATCCACTCAGGTTTGTGTAATTTATTTTGTGCACCTAAAAAACTCCAGCTGACTTTTTGATTTTAATTTATTTTTTATTCAGGAAGAAAATTCTGACCTCCTAAAAGGGTTTCCCAGAAATCTTTTAAGATAAAAATGTGATCCACAAGTTTCTACTAGCCCTATTGTCTGAGGCAAACAGAAAGTAGGGAGTATAACTATGCATGGACACGCACGCAGACGTGCAGGATAGAAAACACATGCTTCTTTTTGGTCATAATTTATATTGCTTCAAGAAAATGTTATGAATGTGCATATGGTTAAATTTAGTCTGTGGAAGTTAATTTATGAGAAAAGTGAAGAGTCATCTTCACTGCTGTATGTCTAAATTTTTTTTCCTTTACTTTGCAGTGACCCAAGGTGGGGATGCAATTGCATCTGATACATGTCCTGATCCTGGAGTTCCTGAAAATGGGAAAAGGGTTGGATCTGACTTCAGGTATGCATATTCAGTTTTCTATATCATCAAGAGGAAAATATTTCCTGTTACATGGGTACAGAACATGCAACTACAGATATGCATTGTTTGCTAAATGTGTTGAGCCTTTCTCAAAATAGCTCCAGTCCATTCCATATCTTGAATTAGTTATGTTAGTTTCTTTTTAAGTCAATGCATTTTAAGTAGGAATTGTAAAAAGTAATAATCTTGTCTGTGTAGGCAAGGCAGAACTCTCTGGAAAGCATAGAAGAAGGAGCAGAGAGAATTGTCTGTTTTGCCACTATAAAAAACCTGTTAAAATGCTTGGGAAACATGGCAAATTCAGTGTCTGAGGCTGTGATGAATGCCATCTCCTTGTTTTGTGGGGGTTTTTTTGTTTGTTTGTTTTGTTTTGTGTTTTTTTTGTTTCCCCCCCCACCTTTTTTATATTTAATAAAAAAAGAAGACAGGGTCAAATGGACATTTTCACCCTATGGAGAAAGGATGAAAGAT
>NW_010272788.1:44432-92562 GCF_000690775.1 Eurypyga helias
TTGAGAAAAAGTAGAGAATTCAGGGTGCAGCAGAAAAGATGGTGAAAAGAAGGAAATGGTAGCCTGCAGATCATGCAGAGATTTATAAATTTCTTAGCAGAGAATGGACAGCCAAACCTAAAAGTAAATGGAAAGGAAAACTTCATAGGAATTAGAAGTAATTGTACAAAGGAAATGTACAGTTGTGGGTGCCCCATCCCTGGAAGTGTTGGATAGACAGGTTGCATGAGCAACCTGGTCTAGAGGAAGGTGTCCCTGCCCATGGCAGAGGGGTTGGAACTAGATGATCTTTAAGGTCTCTGCCAACCCAAACCATTCTATGAAAGTTATCTGCAACAAGATAATCAAACCTGGCTTCTGAATCAAGGTTCAGTTAGTTAAGCTAGAGCATAACTGATGGGAAAAATAATACAAGAATCATTCTATTTGTGACTGACCTACTCTTTTTAGTTTTTGTTTGTTTGTTTTTCTCTATTTACCCTTAAATGAGTTTGAGAACTCATAAACAACTCCAACATTAAGAGAATCACTTATATGCAAAGTCATGATTTCATTAGCAAGTGGGCAGCAGTTAAAAGTGTTTTCGAAAATACTGAAGTGAAATAAGCTTTTCAATAAATAGGTTAGAGAGAGAGAGAGAAGCTGTCCAGGAGAGGTTTGCTATTATCCTGTTCTATATATTCTGATTCAGCTTGGCAAATACAGTTGCTGCAAGCAAAATTGTATGATACAAAAATCTAGTATGCTCTTGCTATCCAAAGGGGTGCAGTTTCAGCAAAACAAATGTAATTTTTATCTAGTTCTTTATTAATGATTGGTCTGTTGAAGAGGGAAACATCAGTTGGTAGAAGCCTAGTTAAAAATGGGATACTGAATTATAAATCTTTCTCAAAATATATTAAATTGTTGGCATGTATTCATCTGAGGGATACCTGTATACTTACACTGTTATTTTGGAGAGCATTTTACTTTACTATATGCACAAGTATGCCTCAGTTTCCCTCCTCCACTTGAGTCTCTCCACATAACCATACAGAGTGCAGAGCATACCTCTTCTTCTGAATACCTCCAAATCAAATACTTAGTTGAAAATATTAAGGGCAACCTCTGGGATCTCTCTATTGTTAGTGAAGAGAGAAAAGCATCTCTAGAAAGTGTTAACCCCATAGCCTAAATGTTTAATGGAAAATAGCACAAATAACACCTGAAGGGGCCTTTCTTACTCCATTAAGTATAGATACCAGGGTAAGTTCAGCAGATCGGGATGGTGAAGGAGCCTGAGCACTGACATTTAAGAACAAGCTGAATGTTCTGGGTTTGCTCACCCTTAAGAGAATTTGAAGAACCTTGTTGCTGTCTACAGCTACTAAACAGGAGATTGTAGAAAAGAGGGAAGAGAAAGTCAGGCTCTTCTCAGAGGTGGACAGTTACAGCAGACCAAAGATCCTTGTGAGCACACCATTCCTTAAACACTAGCATGCCACCCTCAGGCTTATATCCAGCAAGCCTGGTTTTATACCCCACTCCCACATCCCCCACCCCCCCGCCCCTTTCAAATTAGTGGCATATGAAAAAACAACACGTTAAAAAACAACAGCACACGTGCTTTGACTGGCAGGGCTGAGAGCACTGGTAAGCTGGAAGAGGTAGAGAGAGAGGATTACTTATTTTCCCCTCAAGATTGCAGTCTCTAATTTGAAAGAGAAAGGGATCTACAATAATTTTGGTGAAGCAGGTCCAAAGATCCAGACCTGTGAACCCCAAACAATAAAATTCACAGCAGTGTATGAAAATATTGAGAAGGTGAAAAGCTGGAAAGAACCTTAAAGCTCAAAATATATTTTAACATGTTTGAGGTAATCTAATGTCAGTGAACCTTGCAAAGCATGCGTAACTATCATTTGAACACAGTCTCTTATGAATGAATATGGGTTGAAGGTGTCTTCAATGATTATAGCTTACGTATGAGCAATGCTTACTCAGTTGACAAAGCAAGGCTATTCCTCTCCTTCCTTTACCTCATTCCGCCTCTGATGATATTTTCCTTGCAACCAATGTATCTTGATGTTCATGGGGATAAGTGAATGCATAAGGTGTTCAAAAATAGCACAGGCAACTTCATATAAGGTATGATAAATAAAACATGTTAATATACTTGGATCAATTATTATTCATGTACATGTTTTGGGCCTCCAATTCTGAATATTATTTGACAGAAAGAATGCAATTTTATTTTTCTCCTAAACCTTACTTGTTGTCTGAAACCTGATTATGCAACAGCATCTGTTTTTCATGTACAGTAAGCGTCTTTTTTATATCTATTTAAAGCATATCTTAGCTATCTTAAAGTTTAGCTATCTATATCTAGCTTGACATTTAAATGGAGAATTTGGCTGGAATTTCATTTTTCTTTCTCTGAAATGAAAAATCAAGCTCTTCCTTAAGAGAAGGGAAATAATATTTGCTGTTGCTTGCATTTCTCCAATGTAGTGAAAATACTGTGAATTTTTTTTATTAGTTTATTATTGCCTTATTTCATAAGGCAATGTTTTTATTTTATAAGAGGCAAATATAGACACCAGAAGTAGCTATTGCTCTTGTCAGGAGAATGACAACTGTGGATATTAATCTGAACTAAAATGTGAAAATGCACATTATTCAAAATCTTTTCCAATCTACTGAAAGACATGTTGTGAGTGGGACTGTTGGAAAGACAGAGGGTTATTTTCAAGACAGCCTGAGACCCAACTGATTCAGTGATGACAAGTTTTTTGAAAAGGTTTTCATAGTTTTTAGCATAATAATGGCATTCATTCTAGTATAGCAGAGCAAACAAAAAGGTATTGAAATCTTAACCTTTTAATTCTGTCCTCCTGCTATGCTTTTACTGTGTTTAGTTCAGGAAGTAGGGAAGATGATTTTCAGTAATTTAAAAAAAAAAAATCCAGTGGATATTTCATTCATTTTGGGAGAAATGGAAGCTCAGTCTTTGCTAGATGAATGAGAACATAATCAATACAATTTTGGGGTCAATATAAGATTTTATATTAATGTGATATCTCAAAACAGTAGATTGTTTAAAGGAAACCTAAAATAGATATCAACAATGACATTTCAGATCCCCTTAAATATTATGTTATGTATGGTACTGTGAAAATACAGTCGTTTTCCACAATTACACTGTCACTTGTAGCCAAAATAGCTTTTAAATTTGCAAACTAAATTTTTTCAATTAAATGAACTTTCTTATGCTTAGTATTTCTTAGAAAATTTTTTTCTATTTTAAAAATGGCTTCTTTCAGACAGGTTCTGGCTTTATTTATAGAAGCAAAAATTTGGTTTTATACTTATCAAATTTAAAATAGAAACATAAAAAAGAGGAAACTGATTTCTTGTCTGCTGAAATTTTACGTGGAGAAGTAACAAAACAGAGCACTTTACTGTCACAGGTTTACTTAGTCACTAGTAGGTAAAGATGTGCAAAAAAAAAAAAGACATTAAAAACTTCCATTGTTAACAATTGGAAATTAGGTGAAGCAATGATTTCCTTTGAAATTACAGATCAAGGAAGTTAAATATGGCTTTAAAAGAATGCCCCCTTTTTAATGAAAAAATGTTAAACTCAGCAATTTGGACGTTACTTAGAGGATAAGGACTTTTACTGTAGTCTGTGTGGCCCAGGTGCATCCCCTCCCTTAAGATATTTCTTTAGATACATCTGATTGTCCAGACACAGAAAATACTCTAGCAACTCAGCTCACCTAAGATTTCTCAGTATCAACTGTTCTGTTAAACATCTAAAGTTACATGGTTTGATTCAGATATCTGCAATGTATGTATTTACAACGATTACATATAGATGTATGCACGTATTTCATTAATAACCAGTTAGTTACACAAGCTTTTAATTTCCTTAACATATATTATTGTGTGACTCTATATTTCCATTCAGCAATATTTAGAATATTTCAATAACTTTTTCATTTTTTTGTAAGCCTCAACAGAATTAAAATTACATTAAAATTATTTTCTTGAAAGTATTGGTGATCAGATTCATGGTATAAACCTGATATCTCACAATAGGTGCTTTGAAAAGGATGGATCTTAAATTATATTAAAGCACACTTAGCATATATTGTTGCCACATATAAGCCATGTCCAGAACTATCTCAGTCATCCTGGTAAAACCTATGACTGCCCTTCTGTAGCCTACCTGAAGCTTAATTAGAGTTCTTGAAATTACTTTCAAAAGATTTTCCTTCTCAGTGCTATAGCTGGCATTCAGGTTTCTCTCCACCTCAAATTCTCACACTCAGGAGCTTTTGAGTACATCATGTTCCTACCTTGCTCTTTAATTTGATGGTTTTGCTAGATGTTTTTTTTTAATATGTTGTAGTCAGCTTATTTATTTTGTGTCACTCAGATTGTGATCAAACATTTCAAGAGATAATATCCACTGTGTGAAATATATGAAGTTCATGTTATTAGTCCATAGAAACTACTTCCAGAGATTTAGAAAAAATATGATATACTGTGTAGAATAACAGTGAAAGAAATTAAGTGTAATACATGAAGTGTATACACATCATAAGTTATAATGTGTAATGTTTTATGTATCCAGTAATAATATTTTTAAAATATTGCTATAATGATGAAAACCCAGTCTGAACATTAAATCCTTCATTTAACTGCATCAAACACCAGAATATTTGTGTTCCTACTAGGTATTTTTACCCTTCTTTCTTAGGGGGGAATAATCAGGTATGTTAAATTATAAATTGCAATTGCAGACATCCAATAATTATACATTTCAATTCACTCTAATTTTTTGTGCATGCACATTTCATAATTCTCCTTTGATAGTTGCAAACTTCAGGGAAACGTTGAAGCTTTCATGTTGGTTCACACATCATTACACTTTTGGGAAAGTCTTTATCCAATATGACTTTTGAATACTTCAGTTCTCAATTTACATTTATCACAGCTAGTTAACTGGTTGTTTTTTTCTTAACAGAAGAAATTTTCAAAGCTCATAATATGAGAAAATACAAGAAAATGCATTAAAAATAGGTGTTTAGAACATTAAAATGTCTGGCTAATTAATCACAGTATTTTCTTTACCAATAAGAGAAAATAAGTGTTTTCTAATTTGAGGTACATATTTGGTATCATGCTTGGTCCATTTTTCTTTTCAAAATGTTCTGTAGGATAGTAGTTTATGACAAATATAAAATAAATACAATTTTAGGAATTTGTATTACTCTTCAAGGATTTAATGCATATTCCATGAACTACCGAAGGAAAGAGCCATTATTTTCCCTACCCTTCTGATGTTTTTACAGTTAACAGATCAAGAACCAAGCGTTAAGAAAAGGAGTTTTTAAATCTTTCCTAGATTTGGAGCATCACATGAAAATTTTAAAACTAAAAAAAAATAAAATAAATAAGGGTCCTATTGAAGTTTTGTGAAAGAACTATAGAAGTACATCATAATAGTCATAATCAATGTCATCTGTCTTCGTGAAATCTGAGAAACTAATAGAATTCTTGTTCTTGAAGGGCAGGAATGAGCTTGATGTTGGTGAATGAGCTTGATGTTGGTGAATGAGATTATATCTGTCATTCTCTGCCACACAATTTTAACCATTGAGCTTTCTGATTGTCATCTAGTAATCCCCTGTGGTTTAGGACTCAATGACTTTGAAGGACTAAACTGAGTAATCTGCTAATCAGGATCACTTAGTTCACAAAATGGGTATATCAGATACGGATTTAAAAGTGCAAAAAAGCTAACAACAGAACCAATTGATTATGATCGGGAACAGGAATGTCACAAATAACAGAAAATGTAAATAGTGTTTTGAGATATAGAGTAACTATGTACAGTTTTTAAATTCTACATAAGTATTGATCAGCATTGTTCAGAAAGAAATTATTTATTAAAAAAATTAATGTTTTAAGCTATTTCAAAGAGACACGTTTCAAAATTACAAATGTAGTAGTCATGTTTAAGTCATAATAAATGTTACACTTAGCATAATTTTTGAAAGGAAATTTCAAGAAGGTCAGGAATATTTAATGAATTATTACAGTTTACTAAATTAATATTTCCTGGTATACATGTTGACAAGTTACCATACCTGACTGCTTATTCTCACATTTAAGAGAATATGGAGAGTTTGAAATTTTTCATGAAGTATTTCTTCTGTTTTGCCTGAAAGCACAGTGATTATATATTTTCTTGAAAATGTATCTCTCTCTGCATTCATTGAAGTCATACTTTAAAGGATGAATCTTAGTGTCACAATTGCTTTACAATCCTGGTCTTACTTTAAAAAGTGGACAAACTAAACAGTAGGCCTATTCCTCATAGTATAAGGGCTTTTTTATTGAAATATGTAATTCTATTCTATGGAATAGAAATATGTATTTCTATTCTATGGAATAGAATTTCCCACCTTAATTTCTTTGTTTGTACCTAGAAATATTTTCATATGGTGGTATTTCCATTTATTTGAATGGGGTGTGATATTTAAAATGTATTTTAATTTATTCCTTCTTCCTTTCATTTTTATTCTAGGGTGGGTGCAAGTGTACAGTTTTCCTGTGAAGATAATTATGTGCTGCAAGGTTCTAAGAGCATCACCTGTCAGAGGGTGACAGATACACTGGCTGCCTGGAGTGACCACAGGCCAATTTGCAGAGGTAGGTGCTATTCTTTGGAATTTTTTTCTGAAGTTTGGAAGGTTGATTTATAATTTCTCTTTTAAAATGCAATGAAATTATGTTCAAAACAAATAAACAACCCATATATACATAATTTATATATTTCATACATATGCATGTGTATCCATGTATATATATACATATACATATATCCAAAGATCTCTTTGTAGCTTGAAATACATAAGAAAAGATACAGAAAGAGTAGAAATCTAGGGAGCTGATTGTCTTTTAGTAGTTTTCATTTCACTTTATCTTCTTTTTGTCATGTTAAATGTATTTTAAGAAAGACTAGTTAGGATTAGGTTAAACTTTTCAAATTAAATTACTAAATGGGAGATCCTCATAAACATATTGCATTCTTATTGGTCTCAGATATTTACATAGCCCTTATTTATTTGGTAAATTCCCTTCTCTTTCATCTATTTTGTTTCGCCTTACAAATGACCTATAATTCTGACTTATGTTTTAGATGTTTTCTTACTACGGTCTGAACCAATGAATAAGTTCCTCCCTGTGCTTTTAAGGAGGAGGGGATGACATGACAGTTTGTTTGTGGAATGGATAAATACAAAATCTACTCCCTGTAATGAGGGCACAGAAAAATATGTAAATGTTGTCAAAGTACTCCATAACTAAGGTATATAGGAAAAATAAAAGGTGTATATATGTCTGTGTACATACCCTTTCCTTTTTCTCAGTAGAAAAATTAATTTGGATTGTATATTTGGATCGTACATGTTAATAAATATTTGACTCTAGAAATGTGCTTCCCTTATGTTTTCCTACAACCAGAAAAACTACCCAGGAATGACACTGGAAAACAAGAACATGCATCACCATTAATTAAAAACAAACAAACAAACAAAAGACAAAAACCCACCCCAAGCAAAACACCAAAACAAAGAAACCGCCCCCCCCCCCTCGCCAAATTGTTTGATATACATTGTCATTACCAGGACAGCAAATGGTAGAGAGACTGTGGAGGGAAGGATTTGCAAAACCTGGACCTAAACTTCTTGATCAAGAATGAGCTAAATATTCTTACTTATATGTAACCAATATATATTCAAAAATGTTTAATTAACCAGTTATTTCATAATACCAAAAGAAAATATATTTTTCACCTGTTGCAAGAATAGATTTTTCAACTAGTATAGTTACATATGTGATGCGCTTGTAAATGATGCTTTCTTCATTGAAGAGTGTAAACAGTTGTGGTGCGATGATGCCAGTCAGCAGCTAAACACCCACCCAGCCCCTCACTCACCCCCAGTGCAATGAGGTAGAGAACTGGCAGAGCAAAAGCTGAAAACTTGTGAGTGGACATCAAGACAGTTTAATAACAGAAGGAAAGCTGTGCATGCAACCAAAGCAAAATAAGGATTTTATTCATGACTTCAAATTAGTGGGCAGATGTTTAGCCATTTCCTGGAAAGCAGAGTCAAAGTACAAGTGACGATTACTTGGGAAGACAAAACTTTTAACCATGAACATGTCCACTTCCTTTCCCTGAGCCTGTATTGCTGACCATGTTGTCATTTGGTATGGGATATCCTTTCGGTCAGGTGGTGTCAGCTGTCCCAGCTGTGTCCCCTCCCATATTCTTGTCCACCCCAGCCTACTCACTGTCAGGGAGGTGTGAGAAACAGAGAAGCCTTGATGTTGTGCAAGCACTGCTCAGCAACTGCCAAAACACTGGTGTGTTCTCAGCACTATCCTAGTTATGTATCTAAACCTCAGTACCCTACAAGCTTCTCTGAAGAAAGTTAACTCCATTCCAGTCAGACTTAATAAAAAGAGCTACAAAGGCAGTTCTTGGATAAATTACTATAAGCTGTATGTAATATGGGTAATATTACATAAGCACATCCAAGTGAAGACTGGACAATATAAAACATAGCAAATAAATAAATAAATAAATAGAATTTACTTCTACTCTTTCTAGAGCAGCAAAGCAACTGTGATTCATAAATATCTTGAGCTCAATGTCTCTAGCTCAGTGTATCTAAATGAAAACTCTAAATCCCTCTATACCCTCTCAGTACTTGATTTCACTTCTTTATGCAGAAGAACATGTCCACACAACTCCATTGCTTAGTCGTTTTTGGTGTTTTGTGAGTTTTTTTAATCTCCTGCATTTATTCTTGATTTCTAATACACTGCAAAAGTGAAGTAATCTATGCATGGTAAAAGTAATGCTTAGCAGAAAGGGGCTCTTTGCTGCTGAATTATCTGAGTGTTATTACTAGCATCTCCTGTGCCTTCTAATTTATTGCCTGGAGATACTTTACTCTCTCCAGTAAACTTCTAACAAAATAGGGTAAATTAGTCTTATACTTCCATTAAACCCTCCGTTGGAAAAAAAGTTCCCACAGTCTGAGGGTCAAGTCAGCCAGTCTCTAAATGTTGTTTTTTTCTAAACACACGTTAACATTGCTTAGGCTGAATATGTATAATTCTGGTTCAGTATTATGACTTTGCACATGGTGTATATTTGTGGACGGTGGGAAGTGAAAGATACAAGTTATATTTGTAGTCCATATTATTCTCAATCCCTCTACTAGGCCTTCAAGATAGCACTATTCATGGTGTTCATACAAAGTATTTAATGACAAAATAGACAGTACAAAGAACTGCTTATCCCACTGTATAAAGTATCATCAATTTAAAATGGAAAAGCTGATAAACTACTTGGAACTGCTGTGAACTTAATGACTTCAAACCTATGAGACTTTCTGAAGAAGCTGGACTTTTAATTTATCCCGGAATGGTGATTAATAACGTTCAGAATTTATGAATCTGATGAATAATCACAGGAACTATCTTATTGTTGACAAGTTCCTTCATTATTCACGTTAAACAGTGTCTATGTAATGACCTGCCTTGTAAGGGCACAGCAGAGGCTGGGGGTCTCATGGAGACCTGGAGCAGCAGGGTCAGTGCCCCAGGCACGGAGCAGGGCAGACCAGCACCATCCCCAGCCTTAGGCATTGAGCACCTCCCTGGGGATGAGCACAGGCTGACACATCAGAGCCTTGGTGGGGGTCAGGATCAACAAGGACTAACAGGCACAGGCATGGAAGGCAGTCACAGGAAGGGACTGATAGTTTAATCCCACCCTGAAATGCATCCCCTGGGCCCACAGGCAAGGAGCCGTAGGGAGCCCCAGGTGTGGCTGGTTAGGGCAGTTTAAGTGCCCTCAGGAACCTAATGGTGCTAATATAACTGTTTTCTTAATGGTTTTCTTGAATTCCACATGAAAACCTTAAAGCAATTCATTCTTGTTTTCTGTAAGTGATATTCAAGGCTATCTTACAATTTTTGTGCAGTGTTTTGCAGTAACACATTTCCTGAACAGACCTCTGGGCAGAAATTCAATTGTAGCTCTTGCTTGCCTTTTTTTTTTTTTTTCCCCTGCCTTTTTTTTTTTCCCATACCCCTGAAATTCAAATAGGAGAAGGATAAGAGAATAGCAGCTTGACTGAAAAAAAGGTCTGAAAGGGAGATGTTTCCTAGCCTTTTTTTTTGAGGATAGCTAGAGAAGGTAAAAACTGTATTCAGAACCTTGTTGCTACAGGGTTGTACCTCTGGATTAGTTCCTAGTGTAGCAGACCTTGTGCAGAATGAATGGAAAATTGATTAATAAATATTAATTTTCTGCTAGTTGTGGTGCTGGAGTTCTACTGTTTGCTGCAATGAGAATGCCCTTTCCTTCATATTCTGTGACTCCCTCTTTTTATTCTGGCAATTAAAAGAATATATTTTGCTTGATAATGCAGCAATATGCCAAGCTTTCTTTATTGCTAGCAGGCAGCACAGCGCAGCATACTTAAATGTGATTTGTTCTTTTTATCCATGTTAAGTACAGACAGATTGTTAATAATTGTTAGTGATGCTTGGGTAGAATTACCTATGTGGATGATGGGGTTTTTTTTGCTTCTACAGAGATAGTTACAGAAGATTTCCATGTGTCTGAGACTTAAGTGAAATTCATAGAAGTATATTCATAGAATCGTAGAATAGTTTGGATTGGAAGGGACCTTAAAGAGCATTTAGACAATATTAAGATAAGTTTCACAATGCTCAAATATGAGCATTCAGAAAATGCTCATATTTCATTCTTCAGAATGGAGTCAGCCTCAAAGAAAGAAGAAAAGTAAAATTTTCTGAAGTACTAGAAATATGTTCGGTACTTTAAGTCAGAAAACAAATGACCAAGATTTTAAGGATTTTAGACATTTCTCTTGCAAGTAGTGAAACTTAAGTAACTGGAGATTCTGAATTACATCAAAAGTTAATGCAAGTTAGACAGGTAAGTTCTGCAATTCATTAATTTGAAGATACCCAGTGTTTAAATAGTTAGAAATGGTATGACCTAGACTCTATTTTAGCGTGTTTCCAAAGCAATGTAGTACCATAAACCTGACATTAAAATTTTAAAATGTTCTGAGTTTTATAACTCTTTGTGATGTCACTGGAAATTATATGTCTAAAACATTTTTAAGTACTTTGAGATACAGAAATATTTTGAGAAGTTTAAATATTTTAGAAAATCTATCCCTAATGCTTTTTGGAAAATAACATAATTAATGAAGTAATTTATTTTCAGAATGTCAACCATATTTGCTAAATGTGGCAGAAGGATTGTGATGGCTCCACAATTGAATCTGTGCTTTACAAAAGTCAGGTTGCTGCCTAGAACAATTTTATATTTTTTTTATTTCCAATTTTATTTCTTCTGGTATAAAGAGCTAAGACACCACAAAAGTTTAAGGTTAGGTTAAAGATACACTGTTACATTGAGCTAAACACTGTGATAGAAGTTTCTTTTTTTTCCCCAGACATGGAGAAATCAGGAAGGACAGCACATACTGGTCCTTTTTACATTCATACATAGAAGGCTCCCTCCCTCTGCTTAGTACACTACTAAGTGTAAGCCTCTCCAAACAGAATATTGATATGATCATTCTGAGAAATTAATTTACATAAAGTAAGAATAAAGTAATGTAAATGTTGACCTGATTACTTAAAAAATGCTGGTTTACTTCCTCTGTAGGTAATTTTTCAGGATTTTTTTGACTGGCCCAAACATCTTCACAGGCAAATTGTTATAGAATATATCAGCATAATACTATTTTCACAGCAAGTTATTAATGCCATGGCAATTTTATGTTTACTTTAAACAGAGCAACTGATCAAACACAGTTTGATTTGTTTATCATTTTAGCTAGAACATGTGGTTCTAATTTACGTGGACCAAGTGGGATTATTACGTCACCAAATTATCCAGTTCAATATGAAGACAATGCACACTGTGTGTGGGTCATTACAACAACTGATCCAGAAAAGGTATGCTTTTTCCCTTTGTCTCAATTAAAACTGTAGACTTTTGGACCTGTATTAAAGTTATATCACGTATATTTGCATGAATGATAATGCATGTGCAAGTGTGTGCAAATTTCAACACAAAAATGGTCAAAGCAGAAATACTAAGAAAATAAGTGGGGCACTAGAAAAAGAAAAAAAATAATTAGTAATATCTATGAAAATGTCCAGTCAGAATAATAGGTCTCAATTATAAGTTTCCAAGTCATAAAGAAATGTTCTAATTGAATATATAAATATATATTCAAAATCACCCATTGCTACATGAGTTGATAGTAGATTTTTAAATTTTTATCTTAATACTTACTCACTGTTGGATCTTAGCATAAAAAACAGACATACATCTAAGTACTTTGATCTTGGTAGGTATTTTTCTACGTACCTCATTTCCCTTTTCAATTCACTTTTTTCCAATAATGATTTCAAATACTTAACTGTGAATAATTATGCATAGAATAGTAGTCAATTTAAGTACTCTTATTGCACTGCAGTGTTCTGAGATGCATTTTTTCTTGTGTTTCTGTAAAATCTCCTCAATGAAAGTCAGAGACCCTCTATTTGTAGGAAAAAAATGCAGTAAAAAATCTTTCACTTATATTTTACGTTTATTTTTTTTCTAGTGAAATGTGGAATAAATGAGTTATAATAAATTGAAGAATGTACAATATATTTACTTTCATAATTACAACATATTTACTTACTATGCAAGTTTTTTGAAGATTGTATTCTTGCCTTCTATATTATAGTTAAAGAAAAAATACTTATCTCACCATAAATTGATGCAAATGTTTAGCTGCAGAAAAGATTGTTTTGCTGTATGGTTTCATAGCATATTGTTGAGATATAAACACTGATGCATTGCAAAATGAACTGAGTTCACTTTTCCTTAAAGCAGATTCAGTGGCTTAATAAAGGTATGTATTCAGGAAAAACAGGCAAAAGTAAAAATCTATCACATTGCAGAATATTTGAATGTAGTGTGACTTCTCTCTGAAGAGAAAGGGCTTTTTTTAGCTCCAAAATGAACTGCTTTATTTTATTTAGTGTAGCAATTAGAAGTAACTATTTGTCACTGAATGACCCTTGACTTCCAAGTCATTAAATTTTATAGAAAGTATTAAATCACTTTGCATTTTTAAATATGGGCAAGCCTTAAAATATGAAAAATGTCTGACAAATACATCTACTCAAATTTATATTCAGTAATATGTAGTCTCTTTGATTCTGCAAAATGCAGTATAGTTTTATAAGTGAAAAAATAAGTTTACATCAAAAGAAAATAAGTGAAATTACTACTAATAGAAGAGTCTTGGCACCGTAATGATTTCTTTATTCAAAACTATTCCATTAATTTTTAATTATTATTTTTCTTTCCTTGATTTTTCAATAATTTTAATTAAGAATTGTCTTTCATATTTATAATTAAAAGAAGGTTGTAAACTCCTTGCTGATTGAAAGTTTAACTATAATAATATAAAAATTGGTACAGATTGTGATGTTCTGTTTATTAAACTGTACCGTGTATGTTTTTATGGCCTCAGATGTGTGAAAAACGCTAAACCTCAGTCTACTACAATAACACACAAGTTCCTCTAATTGTATTCAGTATATCTTTCTCAATGGATTTTGGATTTTAGTAGAGTAGGGGTTAATGAAATTGGTGTGGATTAACATTTCACTCCATTTCACTGGACTCAAAAAGGTACTTTCAAATGTTGTTCTGTGGGCAGGTTGATAGTTCTTCAGTCACAGGGATAGACTAAAGGATTTACACACCCAGGCAGACCAATTGTTTTGTGGTGTTCAAAATGAAGAGGTATGAGTACAAGGCTTGGAGCTTTCACCCGTAAAAAATCCACACTATTACATCTACCTGGGTAGAAGGTAAAGATATATACTAACAGACATACTGATAATCACAATGTAAGAGAAAGAGGTGGAGCTTTAAATTTTTCAGTTCTGGCAAGGATGAGAAATAGGGAATGATTTGTCTTTTTATTAATCTTGGGTTTCTCTAACAATTCATCAAGAAGGATTATTGGCTTAATTTCATATATCTTGGACATGTGGGTATTTACTTTAGGACCATGCCAGTTGTGAATGTGAAGTCTTAAAATCAAATATGTCTAAGGCTTATAGTATCCTCAAGTTGCTTTCACTTAAAACCTACATAATCTTTATCAGTACATACCAATAAAAATCTGATACTGGGACTTGTATCCCCAAATAACTGAATCTGGAGTTAACACACATCCTTTCAGATAATAAAAGATATGAAGGAAACTGCTTTTACTTCATGAACTATCTGACTGAAAACAACCTTTTTTCCTACTTCTTTCTAAAGAAGAATATCTTGCTAGCATTTTGAAACCTGTGAACTTTAAAAAAATCAATTACAGAAATACTTTCCAGATTTCCCAAATAGCAAATTGATTTTAGGATGTGCTGAAAGTTGTGCAGTTTCATCCCTGACTTTTGTTGGAGCTCGGAAGGACAGAACACTTGAAAATTGAACTGTATATTGAAGGTCTGATTTCAAGTTTAGATTGAGGAGCCTACTCTTTTGCCCTTAAGCATTTTGATAAATATTTTCAAATCTAATGATTTTGTTTTGATTTTCTTTTCCAAGAAGGTAGACAGTTCATAACATGTTATTACTGCATATTTTAAATTAGTTTTGACTTACACTAATGACAGGTGATACTGTAGTGGGGAACTGCTACAGATGAGGCCTCTAATAGACAGATAGGAGCAGCCTTACGGTCACAAGCCCTGGTCCTCATGGAGGACTTCACCCCCCCTACTATCTGTTGGAGGGACAGCACAGCAGGGCATAGGCAGAACAAAGTTCCTGAAATGCATGGATGACAACTTCCTATTCCAAGTGATAGAGGAGCTGACAAGGAGGGGTGCGGTTCTGGACCTTCTTACCAACAAGGAAGGGCTGGTGGGGGATGTGAAGCTCAAGGGCAGCCTTGGCTGCAGTGACCGTGAAATGCCGGAGTTCAAGATCCTTAGGGCAATGAGGAAGGCACACTGCAAGCTCATTACGCTGAAGTTCAGGAGGGCAGGCTTTGGCCTCTTCAGGGACCTGCTTGGCATAGTACCATGGGATAAAGGCCTGGACGGAAGAGGGCCTAAGAAAGATGGTTAATATTCAAGCTTCACTTTCTCCAAGCTCAGGAGCGATGCAGCCCAACAAAGAGGAAGTCGTGCAAAACCACCAGGAAACCTGTGTGGGTGAACAAGGAGCTCCTGGACAAACTCAGACACAAAAAGGAAGCCTGCAGAGGATGGAAGCAAGGACAGGTAGCCTGGCAAGAATAGTGAAATTGTCTGTGCAGCCAGGGATCAGGTTAGGAAAGCTAAAGCCTGATAGAATTAAATCTGGCCAGGGATTTCAAGGGCAACAAGAAGAGCTTTTTGTGTTAATGACAAAAAGAAAATTAAGGAAAATGTGGACCCTTTGTGAAAGGAAATATGCGACCTGATAATCTGGTATATGGAGACTTGACTCATTGACTTTTGGCCTCAATCTTCACCAGCAAGAACTCAAGCCACACTGCTGAAGTTGCAGAAGGCAAAGGCAGGGACTGGAAAATGAAGAACCACCCACTGCAGAAGACCAGGTTCGAGACCATCTAAGGAACTTGAAGGTGCACAAGTACATGGGACCTGATGAGATACATCCACAGGTCCTGAGGGAACTGGTGGATGAAGTTCCTAAGCCACTATCCATCATATTAGAGAAGTTGTGACAGTCTGGTGAAGTGCCCACTGACTGGAAAAGAGGAAACAACCCCCGTTTCTAAAAGTGAAAGAAGATCACAGGAATTACAGGCCAGCTAGTCTCAACTTTGTGCCTGGCAAGATTGTAAAGCAGATCCTTCTGGACACTGTGCTAAGGCACACGGCAAATAAGGACATGATTGGTGACAGCTGACATGACTTCACCAAAGGCAAATCATGCCTGCCAGATCTGGGGGCCTTCTACAGTGGGGTTACAGCGTTGGTGGAAAAGGTAAGAGCAATTGACATAATCTACTCAGACTTTTGCAATGCATTTGACACTGTCCCCACATTACATCCTTGCCTCTAATTTGGAGAGACATGGATTTGACATATGGAGCACGCGGCAGATAAGGAATTGGCTGGATGGTCACACTCAAAGAGTCATGGTCAACGTCTCGGTGTCCGAGTGGAGACCACTAATGGGTGGCATTCCTCAGGGGTCAGTGTTTGGACCAGTGCTGTTTAACATCTCTCTTGGTGACAGGAACAGTGAAACTGAGTGCACCCTCAGCAAGTTTGCTGACAACACCAAGCTGTGTGGTTGAAATTAGTTGTTGTTTAAGGTCCCTTCCAACCCAAACCATTCTGTGATTCTATGATACTCCAGCAGTGAATTTCTGACCTTTTATCAGGTTATTTTGCATACAGCATTTTACAAGATAAGACAATGTTTCCTCTTAACATGACATTCAGTACAGATTAAAGAAGTTAGTCTAGTTAAGGAGGTGCTCTTGCACAAAAAATGGAACATAATGTGCTGGAAATTTTTTAAAGAGTGAATGAAAAAAAACAAAATTTCCAAATTGTCTATTGTGGTGCAGTTGGGGGCAGATTTTTTATGCCAATTCAAAATGAAAACAAATTTCACCTTCCTATGGGGACAGTAACAGTTCCAGTTTTAACCAACCATATCAATATTGTTGTTAGTTAAATATTTTTCCAGCATGTATTTGCCTTTTTCTGAGGAACACAAAAATCTAAGTTAAGCTTGGTTCTCCTGTTCAAAGGTATGTCAGCTAATGCTCTGCTTATTTTGAAGAGTTTATTTTCTTCCCTTAACATTTATTTCTTTCCTCTGGGTCCCACTATTGTAGCTTCTGATCAGCATCCTACTGAGTCATTTATTAGACTTTTAGTACTTGCAAATACAACTTTATGATGCTCTTCTGAGTATCTGTGAAGTACATGCTGTAATTCTTGGTAACTCTACATTGTTTTAGTTTGTCAGTTATGCAGTTTCTCAACATTTTTGGATTCAGTTACTTTGGACTGTTCTTCCGAGGGCTTACAGATCTGTTGTCTTTATCTCTTTCTTGCTCTTAGTATCATATTTTCAACATGTTTTAATCATACCTCTATCCCTTGCTGTTTCATTTCATTCTCCAGGCTGTAGGTTTTTTTCATAAGACTTAGTGTCTTGAATTTCCTGCTGCTTTCACTATTTTATGGTAACATTGCTAGATGCTAGGGCACCAGTTTTCAACTCCAGTGTCTATAGGAGGGCAAGAGTTTATATTGTTTCAGTAATGATACCTAGTTTTGCACAATATTTTCCTGACTGATAGTGGATTGTTGTATACTAGATGTGCCATGGGCTGCATCACTTCTAAGTTTAATGACCTGGTAAATGAAGAGTGACTCCCAATTACTTCCCCCCTCCCCCCACAAAAAGAATGTATTTTCTCCACAGTACAAAGCATAGTTACTAAGTATCTGTTTGGGATTAACAACTTTCTTCTTTGCAAAAAGAGATATTTACTGCAGTTGCCATAATTGAAGATACTGGAATTAATTAAAGTGAGGGAAACTTTACATACAGTTTTATAGAGCTGAGCCTTCAGGTTTTTGTATAAGGTTGGACTATATCTTAATATGTTTTCATAAAATGGTATTTGTGATGTATTTCAATGCACACAGCTCGGGAACTTCAGGAGAACATTCTTACTCAGGAAACTTTACCTCAGTTTACAGCTAGGGAATCCACATACTGTTAAGATGGATTTTGAGATAATTTATTTTAAGATAATTCATTCTTGCAACATACTCTACAGGAGCAGCCTTACTAAGTAGCATATGATAATACACTTTTTTTTTTCTTTAAGGTGGTTATCTGGCTGATTTATGGGTTGTGTCAAAAGTTTGTGGTAGCTCAGATCTGATCTGTTAGTGAAATCTGTGTCTTCCTCAGATTATTCCTTCCACGTAAGGAGTTTATGTATATGTAATAATTTGTGAAGGATTCAGTACCTTTGTTTCAACAGGCATTCTTCTCCAGTTAGATGGCATTATTGTGTTGCATTGTTTAATATAAGAGTGTTTTTTAGAAAGTGTATCTTTAAATAGCCTATTTCTTCAAAGCTTCATTACAGAAAGAGCTCCTCTTCCTCTGAGTGGCTGATCAGACCATCCTGCCACAAGTAATAGGATGTTTGTCAACATGTCTGACATCTACAGCACCACCAGTCTAACACGATACCCTGACTGGGAAGAAAGCTTTTGCTGAGCGCCATGTTTCTCATCCATACATATTACCAGAGCACTGCCACAGTATTTTCATCTGTAGAATTTATCCTCTCCGCACAGTTCTGGGTTGCTGAGATCTTGATCACCAAAAACACACATTAGATAACTCCTTCCACTAAACTTCTGTCTATTCTTGACAATCATAGAATCGTCTGGGATGACCTTGAAGATCATCTAGTTCCAAGCCCCCTGCCATGGGCAATGTACTGGTTTGTGCTAGTGATTTACTCAATTGTTATTATTTCATAAGTCTCAAAGTAGATTTAATAGAGTGGAGGAAAAGGTCATTGTGAATTTAGAATTCTCATTTGTACATCCTGGGCCATTTAGATCATACGAATACACTGAGAACCCCCTGAACAAATGATTTCCCATGGTGTGTTGAAAATGAAAGCACAGCTTTTTATGATCTTTTGTCCTTCACACAGTGCTAAAACTGAATTTTGTGTCATATGTAAATGTCCATATTAAATTTAAATTACTTTATTTTTTTATTTGCTGGAACAGTGCCTTTAATTTTAGGAGAATGTGGCATCATTGACAAAGGATTCACACAGTTTAGAATTAAAATTATTAAGGTCCCAGTTGGAAAAAAAAAAAAATACCCTTTAAGTTCTCTCTTACTTTGAAATAGGCTCATGGTTTAGGTTTTTGTGTGGTTTTGTTTTTTTTTTTTTCCTCATAATTAAGCAGTATAATTTAGAACGCAAAGTATAACTAAAGCAATTATATGAGAATGCTATTGTTGCAGTGTTGGGAAAAGATTTTAAAATTCCAGTGTCCTAAAGTCTTGTACAAGACTTCCAGGGTAACCTTGATTCTGTGCAGTCTTAAATACCTTTCAAAACCAAACAAAAAGTCTGTATATTTTAATATAATGTGCAAAATGTACTTGCAAGCCTACTGGAAAAATCATGTTATCTATAACTCACTACAGTGATCAGCTTGAATTTAAATGCATAAATTGTAACACAGAATTCTACACATGTCAAACTGGCATTAGGAAAAAGAAGTGTTTTGCACAAAACCAAGCACAGTTTATTTTTTTTATGATTGATATCTTTCTGTTGCTTTCTGTGTTTTGGTTTTACTTTTTAGAAAATTATTATTTCTGTTAATAATGATATTTCTACCTTTCAAAACATCATGTGAGTTAGATGTAGTAGCGTAGTTTCTATATAACATTTTCTGAATAAGTTTACTGAGGCTTTGTTGGATGATACTGTAACACACGAAGGGCCGGAACAGAAGTCTCAGTTCTGGCACTGCAGACATTTAGGATGAAATTTGATTTGCACATATGGGTGCTACATGTCTGAACAATGAAGATCTGACCAGAGTCAGTAATGTCAAAACAGTGCATCATCTCATCCTAAAGCAGTCCACTGGAGGCTGATCAGCTAAATCTCTGTTCGGGCTTTGTTGGCTCTTACTGACTCAGAACCAAAAGGGACTTAGACATTTTAAATTTCAGGATGCAATGTTTAGTACATACACAGCATTGTGGAATAGAGTATGCTATTTTAGATTAATTACATGCTTCACAGATTGAATGGAAAATGTCCCATAACAGCCATAAGTTGAATGAAAAAGCATAACTTTTGAGTAGAGGTATACAAGACTTAACTAAAAGAAAGTGTCAAAAAAACCCATCTCTCCTGCATTAATACTTCTATTTCCAATTGTGAGCTGTGAAACTGATGTACACAAATCAGAACCGTGTACATTGATTTTATATGTCTCATTTCTTCATTCATTACAAGAACTTTTAACTCTTGCTGTCTTTAAAAACTGTTGGAGGTAGTGATGGAAGAGGGACACCTAGGATCAGTACTGGTCTCATAATGAAATAATCCAAGCACAAATTTCCTGGACCACAGGAAAGTACTGTATTTCCTGATTTGGGGGGAAAGCTAACTGAAGGAGCATGCTTAAAGCTTCTGGCTCGATTTCTGGTGGTATCTGTTTAATTTATTTTTCTCAGATGGTTTCTAACATTAAGTGCAGAACTTTTACCAACTCTGAAGTTTTTCCCTCCTAAGTCAATTGCTGCAAATACAGGCTGACAGTTACATTCCTTGTTGCTCACGTTCCCTCTGACCTTCCTCTTTCCATTCTGTTTTTGAATGAAGGAGACTACTCAGCCTTATATGCCTTCAGTATCTCAGATTTGCTTTCAGAGTATCAGCTAGGTTTACTCATCAGAGATTTAGCTGTGGGGTAGGAATTTTATGAGACTCAGATGAATCTAAGTGTGATGTAGTGAGTTGGAAATAGCAATTCAGGGAGGAAACAAAAAGTATGACTTTTAGAAAGAAACTATAGAAGCATACACATGAAGGAATGGAAAAACTGAAGAAGGAGACTTAGCAGTAAATTTGCTGTGGTATTGTCTTTGATTTTACAATAAATCTGTATTTCAGAAAGCCAATTGGGATGTATTAGCTGGAAATGCAGCACACAATACAAAAGATTCAGCCTCCAAACAAAGTGAACGTCTTAGAATGCAGAAAAGTTTGAATTGACAAGATTAAACCACATATATGTGGCTTAATGGAAACTATTAAAAAAAAAGAAAACAAACAACTCAAAACCTTCAGTTTTCAAGACAATTTTGTGAAATACATTTTATGTATTTCATTTCTATGACATTTTTAAAAGTTCTAATGCTTCTATTTCCTCATGTTCTAATACTGGGTCAAGGAAAAAGAAAAAAAGTTTTGCCTTTTAAAAGAGGTCAGTATGTAACATTTTCACTGCAGTGAGTTTGTGCTGTATCTGCATGGGTAAGAATTACACAGATCCATTAATGTCACTATTTTGTTGAATATTTATTGCAGGAATTGTGATCTGTATTTGTCTTTCTCATAGCTCCACTTTTTCAGCTTGGATGGCTGTTAAATTCTTCATTATTTTGGCCTGTATCTGACAAAAAAAAAAAAAAAAACAAAAAAAAAACCAAAAAAACACAAACCCCAACCCAGGCTATTCCTCTTTGAATTTGTTTATTTAAAAGTTAAAAAAAACCCTTACTCAAAAACACACACACCCACCACCCCCACTGCCCCATCCCCCACTCCCGAACTGTATAACACGTAAACATGCCTTTTTTTTTTTTTCCCAATTGCCAGAGGTAGTCTTTAAAGGTTAAACAAACAAACAAAACCACAGAAAACCCAACAGCTACAGAGGCTACAGTTTCATCATTGGCATTTATCCAGCCACTGCCATGTAGGACTTCTCTTGTTGCTGAAAGTTGGGTTGTTGCCTCCAGCTTTTGTCTTAGGGGAACCTATCTGCTGCAAGTGCACTTAAAATTCCTCTGTCGGTTTTTCCTCTGCTATGTTTTGTCCTTTCATTTTTGTCTGCCTCAGGTTTTTTTTTTTCTTTTTTGCTGTTTTGATTTGAATCAATATTTTTTTTCTTTTTCATCTTATGTATTTTCAGAAAGGAAAAGAATCAGATACAAAATTCAAATATAGAATCCTAATGGGTTCCATGGTTTAAATGGAGTTCTAAATCCAGTAAATGAATGGTCATCTATAATTTTTAACTTTGTTTCTAACCAGAAGAAAACAGCAAATTTTATATATACTATACTATAGATTTGTAATAAATAGAAGCCTCCAAGTATTTGCATAATAAATTAGTTTCAGCACTTTCTTTGACACTTATTTACTTAACTCACTTTGGTGTATTACTGAACAAGAACTTCATATGAGCAAAGAGTGTTTGAGGAGAATAGTAAATGGAGGACCAAATGATCACACATAATTTAAGATGTGCAAATCTCAGATTTCAGCAAGATAGTGTTAAAGGGGAAGGATAGAAGTAATTTTACTTTTTCAAATTTTTACTTAGTATGGGGAATATGATAGGGTTTGCAGTAAATTATTATAGAATAAGAAGTTCTTCAAAGTGTCATGTGGCAAAAGTGGCACTGGAGATAATTTTATAGTTCAGAAACACCACGACAAACAGTCAAAACCAAGATAATGATCCTTCCTATCCTCAGCTCAAATTAGCCTACTTTAGCATCTGAACATTGATGGTCTGGCTAGATCCACAGTGCAGTTAACAGACTCTTTACACAACCTTTTAAATTCAGCTTTCAATTTAGCAAGCAGTTTCTAAGACCTCTTGAGGGCTGTCATATACCTCAGGGTCTATATCAGTCTGTTGTCACATGTGTATGTGTGAGTCAGTTTTAAAAAATGTCTAAGCCTCTTAATAATTAAACCTTGCAACAGTATGCAGAGTTAAAGTTTAACCGCCCTTTTAAAACATGGCACTATTTTCTTCTAAAAATACCACCCATAAACCTTCGAAAGTGAGAATTATTTTTAGGTGTCAGATCTACACATTCTTAATGCTCATCTGTTGTAATGGTAAATAACATTAGGTGCTCGCTTATTGCATCTTTGGTTATTTCTCTGTCTCTATACACAAGTTGACTTTGCATAGCTGTCCAGTGTTTTCAGTAGGAAGTAACTTGTTTAAAAAATTGTTTCTCATTCCTTACATTTTCCAGTATTCTTATGAGATAGAACATGCAATGAAATTCTGAATTTGGTTACCTGTCTCATCTCTGTATCCATTGGAAGAATGGTTTAGACAAAGCTTGTCAGGTTGGTCATCCCTTTTTCATGCAGCAGTCATCTCAGCATTTTACTCTTCATTTATTTAATATGTAACTGTTATCACTGTGGCAGGCTCTCTGGAAAGGACAAGTGAAGAGGTGGCAACATAAGGCAGATGTTCTTTTGTAAACAAACCAGTGAAGAGTGCTGTCTGGAGGGCAGGAAACCTTTCAGTTTTCTGCTCTGTCACATTGCCATCGTGATGGATTTGAGCAGTATAAGCCAGAGTTACTGAAACAGTATTTAATCACAAAGTCACTTTTCGATTATAGGCCTTGCTATTTTATATTCCTGTTTCTAGAAGAAAGCAGATGTTTTTTATAACTAGGCAGCAGTAGCTCCCCTTCCAAATTTTTTAAAGGTAATGACTCTGAGTAGGTTTCAGACATTAGAAGTGGCCTGATGCAGAATAAACTTGGAATATTGCAGAAGTTGTGCTTCTGCTACAAAGCATTGTGCCTACCCCCTCCTCTTTTTCTATGCACCACATCCATATATACACAAGTATATACATACTTTTTTTTTTTTTTAATTTAAACTTTATCTTTGGAAGTAGTGAGTGATCTAGAATAAAATAGTTTTGATATATGTCACCAAGCACCTTTTCAGTTAATTGTACCTTCGCGCATATCAGGAGGAACTGCAGGGAGGTTGGAACTAGATGATCTTTAAGGTCCCTTCCAACCCAAAGCATTCTATGATAGTGTGAAAAATTTTATGACTGTTCTTTGAAATAATGTAAGAACAAAATTTAAGTGGTTTAAATTTAATGGTTGTCATTAGGAAATCTCAGTGTGACTCCATGCTAAGTAAAATTATTTTTGATTTCCTGTTTAGTATGATATGAAGAGAAACTTGTGGCTATTTTAATGACATTTGCTTAAATTAAATGCTAGTGTTATTTGACCTATGGCTGAATTTCAGAAAATTCATATGTAAATTAAAATCTGTGTTCAAATATATTTTAATACTTTATGGTACATTTGGTTCAAGAAGAAATGTTGTTTCCACTTCAGTTTATCATGTAGTTTTAAAGATGATATAAAAAATACCTTTTTGCAAGTTTTCCTAGTTACTGAAACTTTGAATCACATCAATACAATAACCTTTGGGTATGAAAATGTTTCTTAGAATTTACTGCAATTTTCCTTTAATGGAAAGCTATATGTAATGGAGAAATCCAAAATACTATATGAAACTGTTCATGCAGTCGAATTATCATCCAAAAAGTCTGACCTTGATGAAATAAAACAATTCCAAGATTAAATCTTAATTTATTCTGGATTGTACACTGGATTACCTCTTCTTTAGTAACTGGAATCTATTTTCTTTCACCTTGCATTTAATGGATACTACTGGTTTGGAGAAAAAATTATGTCTATTTAATTTGTTTTAACATTTTTGAATGTTTTTATGAATTGTAGTTGTACTACATAACAAAAAAACTTATGTGTTTCTGAGTTTATTTTAAGAGCTCTCTGGGTGTTCATGTTCACAGTCTTTAATCAGTGCTGAAATCACAAAACCATATACAGATTAGGTCTTTAGAGGCTAGCAATGTGAAGTATCCTCTTCTTGATTAACCATTGTAAATTGTTTAAGGAGTTAATTTATCTACATGAAGCTGTTTACACATTTCTACTCTCAAAGGTCTTCTCTTTGCACTTTTCATAGTGTCCCAGAGCTATAATAACTCCTGTATTAGATTAAAGAAAGTAGATGTGAACTAAGACCTGTGTAGTAATTCAGCTGATGCATGTGCCCACAGAGGGAAGGACAGGACAAGCTCACATCTTAGTAAGGAAGGGGTGGTGAAGAAGTTTCTTTTCCTGGACACAGAAAGGCACTTCATTTCTTCCAGTTGTCTTGTTGAGAAAAGGGGAAATGGAGCCTAAACTAGGGCAGGTAGCTTACCATTTAAACAGTGAAGTCATGAGGGGGTCATCATGCCTTTCACACTTTTCAAAAAATGGAATCACCTGTTAGGATGATCATCCCTTTCCTTTCCAGATGGCAGGTAAACAGGATGAGATTTACCGGCATGGTTTTCCTCCTCTTCTCTATAGGTGGTAACTTTCATCATTATAACAAAAGGAAATATTTTTAATCTAGTGAAGAGTTTAGTAATTTAAATAAGTTATCACTGGAACATAGTTTACTTATTAATCTTTCTGAAATATGCATGAACAAAGATATCACCTATGCACCATGGTAAGATATTCAGAATTGAAGTGAAGCATAAACAGAGACTTCACCACAGGAATGAGATGTAGGTGGCTCTAGTTGGTACGAGAGATTGAAATGGAGCTCATTTTAGTGGAAAGTCTTTTTTCCACCTAAGGAGGAAAATCTCTTAAGTAGAATTAATTCATTGCTAACCAATTCTTATTTCAAAGTTTCTGTTCCAATGAGTAGAAGAAAATGACGGATCATGTAGGACGTGTGAATTCTGAAGCTGTAGAAATAGGAAATTTACATTTTCTATGAACTTCATAAAGACTGTTATTCTTCTTTTATGGCTGTTCTGTTTTGCAAGGCACAGGACCTCTGTTGTCACTGAGTTCACAGACTCTGTGAATGGAGAGTTTCTTTCATACAAATTTTAGCCTCTCTGCAGAAGCCATTCTTCTAAACAACATTCTCTGTATTTAATTATTGGTATATGTACCTGGTGACAAAGTAGAAGTCAAGAAGATAAAATGTCTACACTATTTCTTCAGTCAAAATTCAGCAGTTTCTAGAATATATTACTTCTTTTGGTTTAGATTATCTATCTTCTATAATGGTCAATTACATTTAAAAAAAACCCAATCTGGTAAATAAACAAATAACTAAAGTAGCAATGGGATTCAGATACTCCACAAAACACTACTACTGCACTCTGCAGGAAGTCATTGCTGATTCCTCTTGCTCATTCTACACAGTTTAGTTCCATCAAGAGCAAATAAAGACTGATGGTATGTTTATGCACTTGAGATCCAATATATCGATTGACTATGCATTCAGCAGGTTATCACTTTTAAAAGTGGACTATCCTGATGTGATTCATTTCAAGACTAACCTTATATAGTTACATGTCTGGAGGCAGTGTCAAGGCTCAGTTGCTCAGCAGAGAAATTTCTGTTTGCCTTTAAGATTAAGTTCTGCTTTCTCTCCAGGTATGGATCCAGAAAAGCATAGGTTTCTGTAGATCCTCTTCTAGCTGCCGTACTGCGGATATATCTCTGATACCTTAAACCACATCATTTAACACTAGTAATTTAAGTGTGTGCACCTTACTGAGCCCTTGATGCCTAAACTTCAGTTCTTGGACTAGGGGCAGTGGCCATAAACTGGAAAAGAGAAGGTTCAACCTGAACATGAGGAAACCCTTCTTCCCTGTGAGGGTGACAGAGAGGTGCTGCCCAGAGGCAGAACAGGCTGCCCAGAGAGGTGGTGGAGTCTCCTGCCCTGGAGACTTTCAGAAGCCGCCTGGAGTTGTTCCTGTGTGATCTACTCTAGGTGATCCTGCTCTGGCAGGGGGGTTGGACTAGATGATCTCTAGGGGTCCCTTCCAACCCCTGCCACTCTGTGAATCTGTGACTCTGTAACCAGAGGAAGCTCCACAGTCACTCGGCTTAGCCTGAAGCAGACACCTTACCTGCCACTCAGATGAACAGCTGTAGTTACTGCAGTGAGAGTTTAGATACCTGAAGCACCAGTTAGACACAAATGGGTACACATCTACGTTTAGGTGTTTTAGAGCATTTCGGCTACTTCACCATAGACTTCTGATACCATTTGAGATGCCTTAAGTAATCCTTCCCGGCCTCCAGCTGCTGCTTCAGAAAATTGTGGATCTCTCACAGATCCTGTACCTACAGGCAATGCGTGGATTTTACCTTACACTTTGGAATGACACTAGCCAACAAGTTAGGTTTATACTGAATTCCATCCATAGTACTGATCTCTGCAACAAGGTTCTATTAAACATTTTCTTTTTTCTATAATAATGAGGTAGAAGATTCATCTTTTGTGTGGGATTTCTGTACAATCCTTTGAGTTTGAACAGTATTCAGACAATAGAGTGATACTTTTTTGGTCATTTTTGATTGCTTACTTCTTTCCTATTGTAACTTTGTAAGTCCTGTGGATATCAAGTGTACCTCTTGATTGCGGTTTCAAAGATATTAATTGACGTATTCTCTTATAAAGTTCTATGACCACTTAAGCTGTAAACATTTTATGTTGCACTTATGTTGTTAAGACACTGTGTTTTAAGCATAATAACTTAAGAAATGTGTGTTTAAAAATCAGTAACATATTTAAGATACCTCCCCCCCACCCCCCCCAAAAGCCTTTATAGTGTTATTTGAATGATTTTATCTTCCAAAAAATCCCAAAGAATAATAAGGTCCGGTGCTTTTCACAGTTATGTGACAGATGTAAGAGACATTAATCATATTTAGAGAAATTATTTAAATATTTAGTTATTGTCTTCCACTTTTATTTTCGGTTTATCATTGAACAGTTTCATGATATGGGGATCAAAGGCTTGTGGAGTACTTTTTGACCCTTATAATGTTGTTCCAACATACTGTTTTATCATGAATAGCTACTTGTCAGTTTGAAGCAGAACTAATCAGTGCACCTTAAAGAAATACTCTCCCTTCTTATTTTCTTTAATAAGACAGATGAAGTCTGTAATAGTAAATGTGCAGTAATACCTTTCAACAGTTAGGACAGTGACACATTTCTTCTTCCTATTATTACTACTGTGCTCTTTATAGAGCTCTGTGGATGGCAGCAGCTAAGAACTGTCAACATGATGCAGATTTTTTTTTTTTTCCCCCTGCATGCATTAGGACTCAGAGAACCTGTACCTAGTTTCACAAATTTGTCTTCTGATTGCTAAAGGCCTGAGTGAGGAAATCTTAAATTCCTGGTTGTAAGCTGAATCCTAGTGCCTTCTTGCACCTGAGACAGAAAACTGATCAGTCTGTATGTACTTTGTATTTCATTGAATATTCCTTCTGTTGACAGTTACAGAGGGGTTAGGTCTGAATCACATGAAACAGGGAAACAGATAAAAGATAATGGCTATTATCGACATTCAGAACATTGATTTCTCTAACAAATGTACAACATTTTTGGTGCTATGGGAAAATACTAATATTACGGTCCACAGGTCCCTGATGAGACATAATGGGAAGAATAATCAACATAGGCCATTTTCTGAGACTTTCTACATATTAATATCTGCCCTTGGTTCACATTTTTAGATTATCTTTGCAATCACAGAATGAAAAATGTTATTAATAAAAAGGGAAAGGTGTTATTCTTTACAGAAACACTGAGACAAAAAAAATATTCTACAGTAAAAGTCTTGATAGTAGCCATTCTGAATAATGTTTGATAGCAATGGACAGTTTGTAGTAACAGAAACAAACTTGATTTATGCTTGCACTACAATTTCTAGATCATGCAGAATATATTGGAAAAATAAGAAATATTTAATGCTATCATTACACATTTATTTTTCTCTGTGAAATATATTACTGTGATGTATCTTCCTTAGAAAAAATTATTAATTTAAATAAAATAACCCTGTACAAATTAGTCTTTTGTGCAGATGCCAGATGGTCACCAGATTCAAATATATTTTTCATACCAAGTAATAAGCAAAGTCCCTAAAGAATTAATATGCTAGTAAAGCTTTTATTGAAATCATCAGAATAAATCTAACTCTCTAAACCTAGCTATAACCTATTTATGAAGGTTCAATATATCCATAGATGTAATTCAAACATTTTTTTATTTAGCTAATAAAAATGTCTACCAAATAGATACTGATAGTGATAAAGAGAGAAGAAAATAGCTTGGAAATTACATTAAAGATCCATATTTAGAATTAATAACATTAGGGTAGTCTGAAATGTATTTATTTTTTAGTATTGTTTCCTAGATTTGTAATTCATAAAAAACCTTGCGTTTTTCTTTCAAAAAGTGATTAATGTGTAGGAATAAAAGCAGAATAAATCTCCTTTATTATATCATATATGCATTTTGAAATGTTTCTTAAAAAAATTATTACATGTCAAAATACCATTTCCTGTGATACAAAAACAAATTTTGATCTTTGAGTTGGCATTAGTAAATTTTTTTTTAATTATTTTTCTCAATCTTACTGACAGCTTATGTTTCTTAACAACAAGCAAAAGAGAGCTGCATGCAATACGAGTATCTTGAGCATGTTACTGATAGGCATTAAGTCCTTCCTATAGACACAAGCTAACTGCTGGTTAAAGCAAACTGTAGTGGAAACCAAACAGAAATAGTAGTAGTAGTAGTAGTTGTAGAACCAAAACATAATAACTTGGCATTGACTATCTCATATATTACTGCTCTTTATTTTTCTACTAGTGTCTTTTTAGTGAGGATCAGTGAGTTAGCAGTTATTTGCTCTTATGAATGAGGTATACACATTTATAGTTTCTTTTTTCAGATTTTAAAAAGATACAAAGGCTATGTATATAGGCTATTGTATATGTATATGCAAAGGCCTTTACTCTGTGTGTGTAAGCACTTACCAACAATAACAGAAACATCTCTGTATTATCAACACCATTTTCAACACAAATCCAAAACATAGACCAGTACTACTATGAAGATGATCTCAGCAAAAAACAGCACAAAAAATAACATGTTTATATTCAATTTGAATTAAGCTTTCTAGAAGGCAGCTGTGTCCTTGCTAAGATATGGGAAAGAGGAAAACCAGTTTTGTGAGTCAATGTAACACGAGGTTTGGAGATGAGGGCCAGTTTACAGCTTCTCACTTCAGATCAAAGAATGAAGTCTGCAACTCTGTTTTGAACATGTAGACAACAGGGTTTTTTACTATAAGAATGGTACCAAGATGTTACAAACATTGATATTTGTAGAAGCTTATAAGCTCCTTCTGCACAAGCAGTCATCACCATTAATCATGGTAGCATGGAAATAAAAGTAAAAGTTGAGCAATATGTGTTGGAGAAATGCAATATAATTTAATCCGCTAAGGCTGAATCTACTGTTAATTTTAGGACTCCTGATTGCAAAATGGTAACTCAGCAAAAAGGAGTGAAAAACTTGTTCATGGGCAAAGGTGAAATACAAAATACATACAAGTGAAGTCAAGAATTAATTGTTAGTATAATGGAAATCTTAACAGTTTAATTTAAGTATCATTATTGGTCCACATGTGATTAGTACAGAAAAAGGAAAGAATAATAGAGTCATTAGAGTACTCTTATAGATTAGTCTCAATAGTAATAATAACAAAATAGTGATAACACTATTAAAATTGTAGCATAGTTCTTAGTTTCTGTCTCTTGGGGTTATTCTCACCATTCCACTCCTCCTCTGGGTCTTAAAATCAGTAGTTTTTAGCTGCTGGAGAGATTAAGATAAGTCATCAGCCTCTAGAGTCTGTCTCTGACATGCATATAACAATGATAATGTTGCTGCTTTCTTCTTGCTCACCTAATACAAAGTGGGTACACTTTGTATCATTTATATGTTTGATAACACACTTTTACACCTTTATCTTTTGTTATGGATCTGCAGCCTCAGATCACATTGCATCTGTATTTACTGTGTATGGTATGCTTTATGTCTATTAGAAATGTGGGGTTTTTTTCTCTTTGTTACCCCTAAGGCCAATTTTGTCAGGTCCAGGGCTACATTTCTTGGTGTATGGTGACTGGTTTATAGCTGTGGAGTCCCCAGAGCCAAGCCTGTACCTCATCTATTATCATCCCATGCTTTCTACGCCCATAGACTGCATTCTGTCTCTCCATTTCTCAAGGCCTCTGCAGTTATACCAAACTCACATTCCTTATTCTACATAATTTTTTAAAAGTCATAAATATCACATACTACTAGAACAAGTTCTTCTAACAGCTATCTGTATAAAGCTATGGTTGAACTATGCAAAGGTAACCAGAAGTAAACTCTTCATAGAGACCTGGTCAATAAGAAAAAATACTGTCATAGAAACAAAGTAAACCAAAGCTCCAGCCACACCAAGAAAAATTTAAACAGGGAAACCTGGCAAACAGCAGTCCTGAGGCCTCACAAATTCAGTATAAAGGTTACCTGTTACTAGAAGTGGCCGTACTGCATTACAGGGCTATGTGGTTACAAGGTATTAAGGGACCAGAGGTGGAACAGCAAAATCAGCTGTAACAGAGACTTATTCTAGGTGACTGACTTGACATTCTAGAGGTAGTTGGGTATAGTAAGACTGATGAGAATGTAGTTGTATTTAAACTTATTATAAGAAAACACCCACGGTATAAATAAATAACTGGTTTCATGTTACACGCTTCTCTCACAACATATATTAAATGGTTGTAAGGTTTTGTACTTCTCAGCTAAAGGATGACAGCAAATATTTATTTCTCAGAGATTACTCTACCAGGAATCCATGTTCAGAAGTAAACTGTTTTGGAATGTTCACTGAACTGTAAAAAACAAACAACCCCCAAAACCTAGTGAATCTTTTATGCATATTTCTCCATCTGTATGCATTATTTGCTCTATGTTTGTATATATGGGCTCTATATTTTTATTTATGTATAGGTAAGCAAAGCTATTTTTTGATGATACTAGTTCTGGTATTCTTAAGGCCAAAACTGCTTTCTGCTATGTGTATTTGGCAATATGCTGCATTTAATAATATACTCTTTCAGTGTACAGTGAGCATTGAGGCAATCTGCCCAAGGGAACATAATTAGATCTCAGTGGGAATGAACAGGGATGTGTTTTTCAAGGCTTGAACACTCACAGCTGAAATCCAAATAAATGTCCACAATGGGTGTGATTCATGCCCGTTTCATACCTTTTCATCTAGTTACACGTTTAAAAGGCCTCTAAATGCATTTAACGATGTTTCTGTTTCATCCTGAGTGTCACTCTCCTCCAGGATGTAGATAACCTGTACTTGTTATCAAAAGGTGTGATTATGATGCATCCTCAGAAGTGCAGGAAACTGAGTCATTGCTCTTGTTGCTCCCCATGTCAGATTTCAGACAGAAAAGAACTATGAGAAGTTGCATAATTAGAAGAAGGTGGAAAGCGCAATGCTGTGATCAAATTTCCTTTCATCATCTCACTAAATTCCTAAAGAAAAATTTGCAGATCTCACAGAATAAAGCCCAAGCAGACAGATTTTCCTTCTACTTTTGTCACAGGCCAGCGTGATTGTTTAAATTTTCTGTGTTTTTTTCAGATACAGGAGAGGAATAGAAAAAAAATTAATCACTGAAATTTTGCATAGTCCCACGCAGTAGCACAAAACTTAGATGCTGTATGATTGTATGGCTTGGAGTTTTTCAGGTGGCTTTGACTGGTTTCATCATTTGTTTGGATTTTTAAGTATGTTCTGGTACATCTGACTTTATAATTTTGCTCTTAATCTGGTTTTGTTAAGTTTTGTGACGAGGTAACTGGAGTATTAATAAAATTCTTTGTAAATGAAAAACCTTTGGTGACAGGGAAATACATAAGTGAAAAATTATTTGTAATTAATATCAATTGAGCAAAACATTACAAGATCTAAATATCTTTTAGTTTGCTCTTTTTCCATTTTGTTTCATAGAACACAAACTATTTTTGTAGAAAGACCATTCGTTTGGGGAGGCAACCCTTTGCTTCACATATTGAAGCAATCATCTTGTTGAATTTGTACTTAAACACATACTTAACGAGAAAAGACGACATAGTAATATAGAATGCAAATTAATTTAAAGTTCTTAATTTCAAAATCGTAATCACTAAGATTGTTTCGCTGTAAAACAACTTGTGCAACATGATAAAATGTTAAACAAATATTGTGTTCCTGACAGCAATTATTACAAAGCCTCTCCCCTTTCACATTTTACTTTAAACGTACATAGGATATTGTACCTGGAGTATTTTCTCTTAGATAAGTACAGCTTCGAGATACTGCACTTCTGTTAATTCCCATGCATGTCAGCATTGGACAGCTTATGTCACAGATCTTTTATTATTCCTTTTTCACTTAAGAGTATCCTTCTCTGAGAAGGGGAAGTGAAGAGGGAGGTGCTATTCTGTGCTCTGTGTTATGCATTGACAGGATGCATGGGAATGGTTCAAAGCTGTGTCATGAGAGAATAAGACTAGATATTAGGAAACATTTGTTTAGCAAGAGGGTGATCAGACACTAGAGCAGGCTCCCTAGAAAGGTAGTTGATGCCCCATGCCTATCAGTGTTTAACAGGCATTTGGACAATGCCCTTAATAATATGGTTTAACTTTTGGTCCACCCTAAAGTGGTGTGGCAGTTGGACAAAATGACTGTTGTAGGTTCCTTCCTACTGTTCTGTTCTGTTCTGTTCTGTCCTATCCTACACTACCCCACCCTACCCTGTGCCTGATAATGAAGCCCATATTGCATGTATTGCTGTAAGTTCTTGTCTTCAGGTAAAAAAGGCCACCAATAAGTTATTAAACATAGAAGATGTTGGAAGACTACATTTATTACACTTTAAAATGCATTTGTTGTTGTTTATCTTGATCAAATTAGTTTTTAGTTTTCATTTTATGTTATGAAGACTTGATACCATTTCATGGTCAACTATTAAAAAATAGCTCTAGCCTTCAGGGATATTTTGTGCTCTGCTGTTGTTATTAAGTACTGGGACACAGTTTTATCATGTTTTCTGAAGCTCTTTGATACAATACTGTTATTTTTGTTCAAGATAGATCGGTTTTAGTGAAGACTAAACCCTAACTCGATTTATCCAAATCAGTGTCCCCCAAAACTTTATTACATAGTCTCATTCTGCAGCTCTATGAAATAAAATAATATAATTCAAGTCTTACAGTTTATGCTAAATATAATAAATGCATACTGTGCTTATACTTTGGAGGATATTCTACAGTATTTTTTGATATACTGCATCTTTACACTTCTTTTGTATAAACACATGGAAATTATGATAGTAAAATATGGAAATGTATTATTGTGAACTTCCTCAGAATTTCATACTCAGGATAAATATGAACAAACATTTCTAAAATTTTCAGTCATTACACTTTGCTTATAAGGCTTGTGTATAACAATAGGTAAATAAAAGAAGAAATTGCAGGAAGAGAACATTATTTTTTTAATTACATTATAAAAAAGCAAAAGAAAAGCTGTAACTCCACCTGATGTTCTTTTCAGGTTTAATTGACATGGAAGTCAAATTTGCACCATTTTTCATTTCTTAAAATCTACTTTACTTGATTACTGTCACAGATTTTCTGAAGAATGTTTTACACTATATTTAAGTTACCAGGCAATATCTTCATATTTCTGGATGAATAAGAATTTCAGCAAGGAAGTCATGAAGCATGCATATTTGGATGCAAGATAACTTATTTAAACTGGTCTGAAAGTCTTTCTTTGAAATTTTATATGTAAAGACATTCCCCCTTTATTTCTGGTATTTTATTGACAGCACATTTTGTTATTAAGTAAAATTAAAATAGTTTTTCTGGAGTAAATTATTTATACATGATACACTATGATTTAAAAGTAAGTCACATAGTGCTGCAGAGGAAGAACTACGGCTACCCTTTTCTACTATTCTCTTTACATTTTAATGGAGTTTTTACAGAATCCCCTCATTGTATATTCATTACCGGTGATGCCTAAGCAAGCTGACGGAAACTGTTCTGTTTACACATATATCATTTGAATTAGATCCAAATAATGGCTTGTGCCCCCATGTGTTCTTACAGGGCACTATTACCTGCATATTTGAGCAGATTGCCATACGGCTTTGAGGCTGGTGACCAGAGATTATCTTCACTGTTTCTAGTATAATTTTTTTACCTATGTAGGTCAAGAACAGCTCTACTCAAGTGCTTACAGATGTAAAGATGTAAAGTAAAGGTAGATGATACAAGAAACAAACCTGTAATCTGTAAAGTCAATGATACTTACCACTTTCTCTTAACACAGATAAATTTCATGGCCAGAATGGCACAGGATGAAATTAAATGTAGTAATTATCACTAATATATGAGGGACATTTTCAGCATAAATATAGGACTTGAGAAAGGTGTAGGAGATTAAATTTTAAAGCTGAGATACGTGGACTTTTATTTCCAAAAATAACAAATATGTATTTTGGTTTTTTTTGTGTTGTGCTTCATATTTTTTGAAATTTGAACTATTAGAAACATTGCTGAACAAGGCTCAAAATGTATGTACTGTCATCACTGTTATTATTCTTATGGCTTTTGGGATAAATTATTTAGTTTTCTCACCATGATCACTTATAGAATATTCATATTTCAAATTGTTAAATGTTAATAGCTTAATAAGTAATTTAATTTAAAATAATGTTAATGTTTTAATTTAAAATGTTGATAGTTCTGTTGATAGTGTAGTGAGTTGGGCTCTGCTGGCTGCTAGGTGCCCACTAAACTGTTTTCTTACTCCCTCTCCTCAGCAGGACATGGGAGAGAAAAGAAGCTGAAAAAGCTCATGGGTCAAGATAAGGACAGGGAGACTGCTCACCAATTACCCTCACAGGCAGAGTAGATTCAACTTAGGGTACATTAATTTATTGCCAATTAAAATCAGAGCAGGATGGTGAGAAAATGATAAAAACTTTTTCTTAGGCCTGACCTACATCCTATCCCAGAAGCAGTGCAGGGGTTGGGAAAGGGGGGACTGCCATCAATTCATTAAAAGCTTCTCTCTTCCACTTCTTCTTCACACTTTTCCCCTTCTCCAGTCTACGGTCCTTCTTGTGGGATACAGTCCTTCATAAACTGCTCTAGTTCATGACTCCTTTCCTTGGTGTTTGTGATCAGTAAATTACAAAGTTTGGTGTTAGATGCTAACGTTTCTACTACTTCCTAAACTGTAGGTAGTTCAAATCTCTCCAAAATCGCAAGAGTGTGTCTTTTTTTGGTTTAAAATTGCATTTATTTTTTGGCTCAAAAATATACATTCTGGTTTAATGCAAGATTACTTAAATTTTGTCACATTTAGAATATCATCACAGTATTTATTGGAAAAAATGTAGTTTTGTGAGATGAAACACTAACAAGTATGATATAAAATTCTGAAAGCTAGCCTATTTGGGAGCTAACCATTTTAACAATTTCCTTTAATAGATCAAGGTATTCAGGCATTTTAATGGGCTGTCCATGGAGTTGGTTGAGTCACCATCCCTGGAGGTGTTTAAAAGACATGTGGATGAGGGACTAAGGGATATGGTTTATTCGTGGACTTAGCAGTGTTAGGAGAATGGTTGGAATTGATGATCTTAAAGGACTTCAGCTTAAACGATACCATAATTCTATGGTTACATGAAGTTGTAAGAGGATATTTCAGCATGAAAATCCTTATGTGTTCTGTTTAGTTCAACAGGGCTGGAATTTCAGCCTTGAATTTTGGTTTACTAGAGTAATACAGGGAATTATCTACAAAACAGTTTGTTTCTTATTTCAAAAGTACACTTGGACCAACAAGCTATATAGTTGTATGTTTTAAAAACACAGCAGGAAGACAAGCTTGGGGGAAAATGCAACTTTCAAAGTTAAAGTTAATCTGGAAATATGAATGCCAAAGTTTATATATATACATATATATGTATATATTTCTTATTTACAGTTTAAACACAGGGCCAATTTATTTGCATTTTTAATTCAGAATTTAGTTGACCTCAATATATTTAAATTTCTTTGTTGTTTTTATCTTAAATCTCTCCAGATTTATATAAATCCTTAGTCTTACGACAGTGTAATGTCCATGTAATATTAGTGTACATTTATTACAGAAATATATATTCAGCCATAGGTCATTCATTCATTTTCATCATGTACATAAAAATATTGTATGTATAAATATATAAAAGCACTTTATATGTCTTTACCTCTTTTAATTAAGAGGTTTTCTATGTGAAATTGTGTCCTTCTTATGACATCAAACACTTCAGAACTCAAGGGATACAATTCATTTGGCCATCTTCAGGTAGGACCTGCTCAGGTATTCATGATGTCCGTGCAATGCTAGCAGGTATGACACAGGAAAATCCATACCCTTCTGGAGAGGCAGTTAGAAGACATGCAAAGGCATCTTAAATGACAGAATATATCCGAGTGTGGGCATCTGAATTTAGCCCAGAGAAGGATACACTATATTCTGACATACTGTTTGCTTTTCTGCTAAAAGTTCATTTCCATAAGTACGATCTTCCATTAGCACAGTAACATACCTGCATTATCAGAGTTTCTAACTTGGCTCAGTATGGCTCTGATCTTTCCATTTTCTATTCTGAATAGCATTAAACAATAGTTGAACTCTGAGACTGTATACATTTCTAGCCAATTAATTCCAGTGATATATTTTTCTGAGGCATTTACTTCTATAAATATTTAGTCATCTCCCTGTATCTCTGGAAGCTTTCCAGTATTCACTTGTCTGGTTGCACAATGCAGTGTGATGCCAAGATTTGTCACCCTTCTAAATGAAATAGTTTGTGCCTTTGGAACTGTTTTGCCATAATAAAAAGAAACTGACAAGCTGAAGTACTCCTCAGAGGAAACAGGTTCTTGTGGACATTTCTGCTACTGTTAACAGACTGTTGGTACAGAAGGAAACATTCTTTAAAATTAGTTTCAAAGCTACTTAGATTTCCCATAATGAACAAAAAGGTTACTTCGTTATTTTGTTAGGTATCTCCTGGGCATTCCGCTGGCCAAAAAATCATTACGAAGGCATATGAATTGCCTCAATTCATCTTGAACAGTGATGTTTGAGTTGAGACATTGTCGCGGAAGGGTGATTTAGATCTCTTAAAGAACCACTGTCAAATATGTTAACAAAAGTGGGTTTAATATGATATTGTAAAAGTGTGGCTTAATAACAAATTTTAGTGGCAAGGTTTACTCTATTAATTACTGCATGGAAAAACATACAAGAAAAATTGAGTTACACTTGAGTTAGAATGATTCACAGAGGGAGCAGAGATGAAAAGGGTAAGGAAGGCCTTCATGTTTAGTCATGAGATTCAGAATCGACGACCTTGCTTTCTAAAACTCCTCCTCAGAGAGCAGTCTAGTTATGGCCAATGACTTAGTCCCAAATTTGGCCAACGGTTTGTGTCTGAAGGATTACATATGCAAAGTTTATGTGATGTTACGTTAGCATCAATTTGTCATGCAAAGTTACCAAGGCAAAGTCTAAGATATCATACTACAGTGTAAGGCATGGTATCAGTCACTTAGCAAACATCTGTCGCTGGCAAAAGGTCTCTCTGCTTTGAGGAGCCACCTTGGGAGGCATCCCAGCTCAAGGGGAGATCACTGCCATGCAGCCATGCTGCTTAGCAGGGAAAGCTCAAAGGCAGCTCACTAAGGCTGTCATATTTATGGGATAAAGGGGTTGGCTCATAGTCAAATTACATGCAATGGAAAATGTATGCATGAGAATCCTTGTATCCACAACTTCCTTTGTTCTCTGAAAAGCCAGTCTTGGGAAAGCCACCTGCTGTTCATCTGTCAATCACATGCTTGATATTCCAACCTCATATGCACTGATGTCACTCTGTTCCTTTGTGGATTTTCAGAAAACAGGTTGTTCATGGCCTGGTTATGGCTCAGGCCTTTTTCTCCTCCAGATCCCGCACCAAACCACCACAAGGGCTTGACAAGGGGTCAAGCACACCTATCACACACATATGGAATTTATTAGATTTTTTTTTTTAATATCTACATTTTCTGAACTTTGAATGTCATATATTGTTCATGTTTTACATGATGTTTAAGTAAGAAGAATTAAAATGTCAGAAAACTCTTGAGGGATTGCGCTGTTAAATAAGTAATTTTCAAGGACCTGAAATAAACTGCCTGAAGTACTACACAACAATAGCAGAGCTGAGATCTAACTCTCCAGGTTCTTATCTAAGGCTCTGTCTAGAGAATGATTTGTGTTTGAACAAATGGATGTGCATCTTTGATATGTAACTACTTCTTCATGTAACCCTTTATTTCTTGTCCTCTGTCAAGCCACATATCCACTTTTGATTAATTAAGAAAATTAACCTATTCTTTAAAAACTGTAGGAAGTAAGACAACAGTCAAACAAGGTAAACTAAGTGTGTTTTTACCTGCTTGAATTTTGAAGTCAAAATAACCAAACCATATGCTCATTTATAAATTAAAATTCTCAGCCCTTATTTAAATTGGAGGTCTTAACCAGTGATTTGTGGATTCTTAGTATATATACAACTTGTTTTTAACAAATCCTAACAGCGAGATTTTAATTTTCAATTTTAAAGAGCCGTATTTTCAGATTTTGTTTGAACAGCAAATTTTAAAATATTCCTTTAAATTTTGTCTTTGCTGTCTCTTTTCCACAAGTGTGTACTCCTCACCATTTTAGAAAAAGTACTTAAAATGTTTTGGAAAAAAATCTCCAAAGATGTAAGCACAGGTGGAATTATTTTTCTTGAATGGCAAAGAAAGGTAGTAATGAATGTGGGTTTTTTTTCCTTCTTCATTTTTCTCTTAAAAAAAAAAAAAAAGAAAAAAATGTGTGTAGTGTTTCTTTAAAGCTTATACTTCTGTATTTATTTCCTACTGATATTCTAGCAGTTGGAGCAACAGCAGGAGAAAAAAATGAAAGCCGGATACTTGTTTTTTTCTTTTGGCAGAAAGTGAGAAATAGAAGAATATGCTACTATATCAGAGAATTGCCTTTAAAATTGTCCAAGAATTATGAATTTCAACCTTTTAGTGTGAACATATGAATGATTGTCTGTTTCTTTTTGTAATTCTGCTTTTTAATGTTTTAATTTTTATTTTCTCTTTCAGAAAAATCAAGATGATTGATAATTCATTAAAAATATGTCTCACAAATTTGTGAAACATTCATTGTGCTTTGATATTTGTCTTTAACTTTTAATGCTTTATATTATTCGGTGCCATTAGAAATAGCAACATATTTGCATATATATGACACAAACCAAAAAGAGAAGAAGAAAAATGTCTAAATTTTTCAGATGGGAAACTGAAACTTTACAAGATATCTAAACACTATTGCAGAAGATTAAAATCTGAGTTGGCAAGAAGCTGCTTATCTGACTGACTAACAGATTGTGGCAGCTCTGTTCAACTCTGAAATCATCATTACGAGGGTTTTTTTTGTGTGTTTTAAAACACAATATTGGATTTGAAAATTATGACTTTGCTTATTCTTGTGACTGTACTATTATTTTTTCTTTCTTTTTTAAAACAGCACCAGCATCCTGTAGTTTATATTTTTACTATTATTTGATATAGTCTTACTGTTATTTGCTTTTTATTTTTATTTAATTTCTACCAGCTGTGGTTATAAAGTTCATTTTCAAGTCATTATTGTGGCTTAAAAGGAAAATAAGTTCCTGAGAATGAGAAATCTAAATGTTAGTGCCAATATTGAAAAATAAGCAGATTTCTTTTTATAATTACTTTTTAAGTAACTGCAATTGTTAGGTAAAGGTAGTAAAAAAAGCATTCAACTTTTCTTCAAAATAAGAAACAGAAAAATCCAAGTGTTTTCAGTAAATTTGCTGTCAGTCAACATAAACTGCAGGAATTAAAATTTTTGCAGGACAGGTTCTTTATGGCCTAAATGTTATTTTATCAGTTTAAAGATAGCCTATTTTAACCTGGGCGATATTAGTTATTCATTTTGCCTCTTATTAATTGCAGCTGTATCTATGCAAAATTATGAACAATACTGCTGTGATTCGTATTTTACCTTTTAAGGACTTTGAAGCAAAAGCAATTATGTGATTTCATGAAGGAATATGAAAAAAACTATTTTTTTCTCTCTTTCGTTTCAAAAAATCAGATTTCAAAAGTATCAGCTACTCTATCATTTCAGTGACTTAAAAATAGTCATCAGGTATTCTTTTTTTTTTAATATATGTTTTAATAACAGCTTTACATATCCTTTTTTTTTTTTAATACTTATCTATGGATATATTGTTCTTGATGATATTAGCTCAAACCTTCTTAGATTTTCCCAGGCTGTATTCATATCTATATACATACAAAACTGTCTTCCATTCTTTCTCAAAAACAAGCTGACATACAACTGCCCCTCCATCTAACAATTCTTAAAAAATACTGATGATTAAGAGCTTTATCTACAGAGGAACTAATTTTTCTAAATATATCTATTAGTCTCCCATAGTCACCCAAACTATTGATAGAGTAAATGGAAAGGGCAACTCTAAAAGGCGTTTTAGTCCACCCTAAGACAGGTAATGTGACTTGTGTTCTGGGTGCCATTTTCTGTCCACAGACTAGAAGGAGGCATGATTAGATTGGGTGATTAATGTTTACATGGTAAAATTTAAGTTTTATGAAGCAGATTAAAGGAATTTAAGTTAGACTTCTTAACCCTTGGTCTTTCCAACACATTCTGTGTGTTTGCAAAGAATAACAATTAGCATGGAAGTGAAGATAAGATTTTGTTTAATAGTGTTTAATATTTTTCCGTACACAATCTATTTCCCATTACAAAACTTTTTTTGTGACATTTCCTATAGGCTTAACCAGGTCTTTAAATTTATCATTTATGGTTTATATACAATTACTTTTTGTAATTTATTTTATTAGTAAAGAGGTGAGCATTCACATCTGTGTTTAAATTGTAATGTAAAAGAGTATGTGAGTCTAACCAAGTGGATCATATAAATTAATACACTACCATATTTTTCTCATAGAATATTCTATCAGGTTTTCCCTCCACATGTAAAATAAAATTTGCATTAAGAGTCGTATACACAAAGATATTTTTATTGCAAGAAGCAGCTCTGCTTTTATGCTTCTACATATTTCTTGTTTTTATTTGGCCTTGTTAGTCTTGATTTAGTAATGAAATTTGGCATGTTAACCACTGTTATAATCTAGGAATACTAGAAGATACATCAGGAGCGGATGGAAATGTGTATTATTTTATCTGCAGCATATTGCCTGGAATTCTTCTGATTAGTGCAACATAATGTAGGTAATGAAGTACAGTTTATCGCAATATCTGTCAAGTCTGAAAAATATACTGTAAAGGACCTGTATTAGATCACAAAAGAAAACCTCTGACCTGATGCCAAAATAGTTATACAGTTATTTCTGTTAATAGTTTTTCCATAGCTATGGATATCCTAGGACCATTTAGCTTTTCTTTAGACCTCCTACTCTTATACCTATTAATGACACTCCTGTAAATATTAACTCCGTTTTAAAACATAAAAAGTTTTATAATCCTGGAGTGAAATGTAGCATACTTTTAAAAACACAAACTTGCAAATAGCAGAGTTGGTAGAGCAAGGTATGAACAGTAGGACTTGAATTTATAGCAAGATGCAATTTATTATCTTAGATCAATGGATATTTTATTAAAAATAGGCATTTCTTTGCATTAGAAACAGAAGCAACAGAGTTCAATATGTCTCATATACTCTACTAGTGTAAGTTTCTCTCTGAAGTTGATAGAACTAGACTCTTCCCATTCCAACACAGAGAAATGAGGTTTGCTGGCTTTCTTTTTAATACAGACGAAGTTTAAACAACTAGTTTAGCTTCACTGCTGCCTTTTCAGGGGGCTAAAATTTGGATAAGATGGAGTCTGCCTTCAAGATCAGATAGCATTAAATTTAAGTGGATGGAAAACATTGCTTTTTCACATTTTGCTGCCAAATACCAGCATACTACAGCTGATGCAAAAAGCCAAAATGTGACCTAAATATTGTTTTTAACCACAGAACAGAATAAAATTTAATTGGATTTTCATGCAGCATCTGAAGTTGTGTGAAAGTCTGCCCAAGGGTATCTGCAAAATTTAGTATAAAGATACAATGAATAATTATGTGGAAAAACACTATGACTGCTCTTTTATATCAAATTGTCTGCAGAAACCTTGGGATCAAAATACAAAAAGGTGCAGTGTACATATTTATACATACATATAACCTGTGACTGTTCAACAATGCAGAACTCTAAAAAGTGCTTGTCCTACAAGTGTTCTTCCATACTAACCTAAATCGATTTTCATACTTGATTTTGTTATATAACCTTAGAGTTTCAGTAAACTATAAATACTTTTTCAAACAATTTGGTGGGAAAGATTTTTAACTTTCTGTGCAATCCATGATTAGACATTGTGTGAAATCATAGTTTAGTGCTAGTAATTTATGTAAGGAAATTTCTGCTTTTGTATTTCATGCACTTGCCTCCTCTTGTTACTGTATAATTCAACTGTCAAGAAGGTTTTAACCTCATTTGTTTCCAGTATTACACTATGTAATTGTTCTATAATTATTATAGTTTTGAAAAAGCTTTTACTGATGTTAATAACTTTTCAATAATAAGAAGAATTACTACCAGTTAGAAGTGATTGGCATCTTTAGTATATGACACCTCTGTAACCTTATGGCAAAGACTTCGTTCTTGGTCTTAGAAAATAGAAGTTTCTCCACTTCTGCTTCTTCTATAGATGTTTCTCAAATCAAATAATACTAACTGAAATCATGAGTGAGTGCTTCCTGACTTGACTTATGATATACAAATAATGTGTTTCAAGACTAGAACAGATCAGATAACCTGTGGGTATGTTTTGAAATAACTGACTTATTTAATTTTAATAGGTCATAAAGCTTGCTTTTGAAGAGTTTGAACTGGAAAGAGGCTATGATACTCTTACTGTTGGAGATGCTGGGAAAGTTGGAGATACAAGAACAGTGTTGTATGTGTAAGTATAGAACTTCAAAAATTTTATTGGAAATCTGTTGTCATTTTTTTCTTCTGGAGCACGAGATATCTATTTAATTGTGTAATTCTAATGTATGCAATTTGTTTATATAATGTAAGCTTAAAATTCAAGTTCTGTCAAAGGAAATTTTTCATTACAAAATTCAATCCAGATCTTCAGTAGGAAATTTATAGTCTTTAATATCAGAGGCTAAAACCAGCAGAGATCTGAGAATAGATTTTTTTTTTTTAAGCAAAAAAGCTTTTAAGAAACAAATGTTATCTGTATAACTCTGATTGTATTTGCAAGCAATTAAAGGAATGAAAAAAATCTTAGATTTCATCAAATAGAAAATATAAGTTGTGTAAAAGAAATAACCAATTGTTTAATTTCAAAATTTTTATACTCAAAATTGGCTTTGTGCATAAAGTTTTCATAAAAGCATATAGGACAATGTTCTATAAAGTTAAACATGCTTCATGGATTAATATATTATCGCTTACTATATAATAAATATAACACAATATGTTATATAATGTAATGTAATATGTAGAAAGTTTAACAGCTTACATAAATTTGAAGGAAAATTCCAAACTAGACAGCTAATTGTAAGATACAGATGTTTAATACCGTCTGGGCTAGAATCCTGTACAGATTGATTAATCTCATCTACCTTAACTTTCACATTTTTGTTTATATGCTCATTTTCCTTTTCTCATATAGGAGCTTGTGGTCACAAGATATTTTAGTTGCAGCTTTTAGAGTGTTAACATATGAATCCTGATTACAAACCAAAATTACAAAGTTAATAAATCAGCAATGGGTAAATAAGAGAAACTACCAGCATTTGTTTCAAATGTTACTTGACATTGCACAAAACCTTACTGGGTAAAGACAGCACTGAACACATTTGATAGAAAGTATCCATCATAATTTTATATTTTGATGGTTTTTAATGCATATAAATTATCGAAATGTTTATTTTACATAATTATAATAAATAAGTACACTTAATATCCACAGGATTACTTTAAATTATTTAGTATATTTTGGGAGGGACAAGTTTGAGGACAATATCTTAATTTTAAATATTTGTTTATGTATTTATAATATGTTTTAATGGTTTCTTTCTGCACTATGATATCAAAGTACAGAAAACTAGGTACCCCCTAGTTTAATTTGTCTTAAAAGATATGACTGGAAAATGATTGGATATTTTTTGTGATGCATGTTTCTTGTGTTGCAGTAGCAATTAACTACTACTGAATAAATGGGATTCTATATTCTGAGCACCTGAAAAGGAAAATAAGAAAAAATTCACGTTTTAAGAGCTTAGACTTTAAGCTAAAAAAAAAGGATTTGAACTGGGAGTGAGAATTTCAACACTCCTGTATTTATTTTTGCATTTTGCAGAGCGATTAAATATTGCATTCATCTTTCGGGGGATGTTAATTTAACTGCTTGTGACTGACAAAAGGGGTTGCATTTTTCCATTTTTGTATTGGGATAAATTTTTGCTTACAGAGACCTAAAAACTCCTTCACAGTCAAGTTTTTGAACTTAGTCATCTTGGTATCCCTAATTGTTCATTCTGTTTGTTACACTGTGAGTACTTTACATGTGAAAGTTTGCCTTTTTAAAATTACTTATCAAGTTGTTGACAGATTTCCTTTGGTTATATTTGCAGGGATTTGGCCTGTAACTGCCTACTCCACATGTATTTTCCATGACTGTCAAAAAAAAAAAAGGTTTTCAGATAGTCTTAGCTCCTTTTAATTGCTATTATTGGTATCTTAAGAAGTCAGGCCCCCATAATCACTCTTATAACTATTTTTCCCATTAATAACATTTTGAAGATCTCTGTGGTAGACATCCACTTCTGAATCTATCATTGCCATTTCTAGCACTAGTACAGTGTTCTCACTAGAGACATGCAGTACTTATAGCCCTTCCTTCAGTACAATTTTTGATTGAAATTGCAACTATTTCTACCTTTATTACTCTCCAGTCTATCACATAGGATTACAGTACAGTGTTGGCCCTTTCACCTTTACTGTGAATTCTATCTTTAATGAAAACAAGGTCTATGCAATTAAGTATTAGCTGCCTTTTGGGTTCCAATACTTTGGACCTTAGCACTACTCTGAAAATCATTTGAGAAAATAAATGCTTAATAACTTAAATACAGTGGAAATACTAGAAGGGTAAAGTATGAAATTACAGTGTCATGATAATTAGTAATGAATCTGAATTTCTATTGTGATACTGGTTTTGCAGTTATTAAACACTGGATAGCATTATGAAATACATTATATTTAAACTGCATCACGGACATATTCCTTTTCACTGGCTTTTGAGAAAGGTCTCCTGTGGATGCCAAGTAACTTACCTCATAAAACACTAGGTCTGCGTGTAGGCTATATTATCATGAGAAAGCTCATAACTAAATGTCAAAGTGATTTTCTTACCAAAATTTTCTATTAGTTGGTTTTAATAACTTCTGTTATATTTAATGAGGTTTGAACAGCACCTTGCAGTTTTTTATTCTTCTCAAGGGAATGAAGCAGCTTATAGCAAAGACTTTTCTAGCTAGATTTAATTTACAATTTCTCATGTTCTCTTAAAACATAATACAGATTTTCTTATTCTTAGCAAGTTTCTGTTGGCAGCTTAAATGCCAGCATTTCTGCAGAAATTCTACAAAATATCACTGTTGAAACTCATGCATTTGATTCTAAGGCTTTGTAGCTTTTACGATTTAGTTTGAACTAAATATGCAAAAATAAATACATTTGTAAATACATCTAAATGCTAAGTGATTTGAACCTCTTCCTTTTATAAAAAATTGTCATCTGTGAACATGTGAGCCTCAGCCCCATGCAAAGTTTCCCATTTCTCAAGATTGTAGCTAATTCTGCATACTTTATTGCAAACTTAGTACTGAAACTGTACAATGAGCTTACATCAGGATGTTTATAAGCCATACATCCAATGAAACGTGCTAATGGCAGGTCAGTAAACAGGTGACCTCAAAATACTTGATGGGAAGATTGAAGGAGTTGACAAGGATCACAATTTATAATTGATCAGTCCTAGCAGAAGCTTTCTGTAGTGTCCAGACTCTCAACCATTAGCAATTATCTGTGTAACCTCAAAGCTGTAACACTACATCTAGTGGGGAATAGGAAAGGATACTGATGTTTAAAAAGGAGGAAAAAAAAAATACTATCCATCTCAAATTTAATTTTTGGAAGAAATTGGAAAAATAATCAGAAAAAGTCTTATATTCATGTAAAACAGCACTGAAATGGTACTATAAATAATATACTTTGCTGGGGAGCAAATTGTTTCATCTCAATTTAATAAATGTCTATGACAGTGTAGTTGCCATTTCGAGTAGAGATATGTTGAGTTTTAGTTTAATGAGACAGTCTAATTTTAGCACTTTAAGTAAAATTTTAAAAAAATCTTATCATCAACAGCTTAATTAATTAAAGGGAGATATAGTCATCACTTATGATTTTTTACAATTGCTTCATCTGTAGGCTTTACGTGTTGAAAATTTAGTAAGAGTAGTTTATGGGTTATGTGTACTGAGACGGTTAGCTCTGGAAATACAGCAGTAAAACACACTGAAAATTAATCTAAATATGTTTAGGCTATAAAGTTTTGACTGCTCTTATTTCTCATATTTAACAGAGTTTGGCTAGAAGCTACTGACTACCCTTACAAAATATTACCCTAGTGATAATCATGTGTCAGGTGAACATTATCAGTCAGAATGTTTTCTGCAATGCTCTGTTTTGTGTCCTTAAATTCTTGTAAATTATATTGACACTACTTTAGAAAGTCTTCTTTGCCTTCAAAGGCTAGGATTGATATTTTTCTTGCAGCCGTTACATTAAAACTTAATCTCCTTTTTGGAAATATTTCCCTAAAACCATGAATCTTTTAATTTTTCTTGTATAGAAACCTGTATTTTTTTTTTTTTTCCCCAAGACAAAGGAGAAATTGCAAATTAGTCATTTAAACCAAGCTGCTTTTGTCATTTAATTCAGTACACAGACAACTCTCCATGACTCTCATCCTTTTATTCTATTCACACACTGTTTGGAAACTTATTAGGAGTTTGGAAAACAACCTACTCTTCCGTAACAGACCACCTTTTTTATATATCTCACATATTACTGAATCTGACTTTCTAGTAACTTACTTTATTTCACACTACATAAAAATATTTTCCTTCTGAATATTTTAGAAGTTGTAAAATTTAGTAGGG
>NW_010272788.1:92593-107792 GCF_000690775.1 Eurypyga helias
AAGTAGGTTTTAGGAATTAGTATTAACAATGCAAAGCTAAATAAAATTAGGGATTTTTAGTGACAGGTAATGCTTATCACACCCTTAGCAGTCAAACCATCAGAACTGGTTTGTGATATGGTTGCAATTAATAATACAAATAACATTGTGACTTGCATCTTTGAAGGATAGAACAACACTGTCAAAGTTTCTTTAAAAAGAGAAGAAAACCAGGACTAAAAATGAAAATGTATTTACCTTAAAGGAGGAAAATATGTTCACATGCTGAAAACTCAAGAAGTATTAATGATTGAATTCTAAAATAAATTTTTGGTTTTTAGAGTATTTTAATGTCACAAAGGCAGATTTATTAACTTTTGACTGCTGCACTTCATTCAGCTTACTTTATTATTCTAATGCCTACAAAACACATTTATTTAAAGTAATCTGCACAGTAAAAGAACTGTAGAATTGTAGCAGAGGTATTTGAATACATATTCATAGAAGAAAACTACCTGCTGAAGTTTTTATTTGATGAAGTTGTAAGAGCAAAAAAAGGATAATGAAAACATAGTTGTTACATAATTTATTTCAGAATCCTGAAAATGACATCTCAAGCTTAAAATCCAAACCTCAGCCTCATTCGTATACAAGTCAGGCTTCTCATTATCAACTCAGCAGGATTAACAGATTTTTTTATTTTCCTTGCCTAATTGTTTAAAACATCAATACATTATTTTAGGAATTCAATATAAATCTATTTAACCACATTCTTTCTATGTTTTAATAGAAATGTATTATTGTTTTTATGACCATGCTGCTTACATATACTCATAGTTTTGTGCTATGCTTGTGCCATCAACATTTTGAACTAATGTATTTATTGAGACCATTTCCTGCTGCTTATGTGTCCTAAACTATATAGAAGCAAACAGCATTTCTGGACCTGGGGAACATTCTTAAAAGGCAGTCTCTGTTTTCATTTGGGGAACTGAGATCAGAGAGACAGCTGGTGTAAAAAGATTCTTTCTCCAACAGATGTCTTTTCTGACCTGTGAGTCTGATCATGGTACCACGAAGCTTGGCTTGAGTTTGACTTCCATTACTTCATCAGTTGAATCAATCATCTCAAAATTTTTAACTTCTTTCATATAGAGGATAACCCAGGGTTGTGCATCTCCACATGAAATGAGTTTAACACCAGCCAGTCCCTCCTTGGCTGGTCTCTCAAGTCTCTGTTCCTGAACCTGCAAACAATCTGATCTTAAGGTGGTTACAGGCTGGGACAAACTCTGAGGCAGCAACAGCATCTGTTGTTGGACAGACCTCCATTCCCTAAATATCTTATCTACTCTATCTGCCATCCTCCAAGTTGAAGGACTTAGTCCTATATACAGGGGATTTCTCAGGGAACAATTAATAAAACAAAACAAACAAAAATCCAAAAACCCCCAAACCAACAAAACACCCCATACCCAAGTACAAAACCAAAAAAATTCTATTTATTAATTTCTGCTTTTAAGGCTTCCTCTTTGTATTTCTCTTGGTTTTGTTTTGTCCTGTTCCCTTTCCCTTTCCATCCTACACTACTGACTTTCTTCCTATATCCCCTAGATGCAAATCTGAGAAATCAAGAACATATATTTTGGCTGGTTCACATGTACTGTCTATGGATAGGCCATTGGCATTTTGAAGGGAGATGACAGTAAGCTGAAGTTTGACTTCCTCAACCTGAGTGTCTCTGTTATCAAGTTGGTAATTTTCATTAAGCCTGTGGGAATTTACATATCTTTATTATCTCCTTCCTCTGATAAATTTGGTTAATATTAATTGCTCAATTCAAGTTACATTAGGGAGACATTTATGGCAGCCAAGAAAGGAAATCATATCCTGGGCCAATCGTATCAGGAGAAATGTGGCCAGCAGGTTAGGGGAGGTGATTGACGCCCACTACTCTGCTCTTGTGAGACCCCACCTGGAGTACTGTGTCCAGCTGTGGAGCCCTCAACATCAGAAGGATATCAGCTGGGTGGAGCGAGTCCAGAGGAGGCCACGAAGATGCTCAGAGGGCTGGAGCACCTCTGCTATGGGGACAGGCTGAGAGAGTTGGGCTTGTTCAGCCTGGAGCCGAGAAGGCTCCGAGGAGACCTTATTGCAGCCTTCCAGTACCTGAAGGGGCTACAAGGAAGCTGGGGGGTGCTTTTAAAAAGAACCTGTAGTGACAGGACAAGGGGGAATGGGTTTAAATTGAAAACCGGGAGATTTAGATTAGATATCAGGAAGAAATTCTTGGCAGAGAGGGTGGTGAGGCATTGGAACAGGTTGCCCAGAGAAGCTGTGGATGCCCCATCCCTGGAAGTGTTCAAGGCCAGGCTGGATGAGGCTTGGAGCAACCTGGTCTAGTGGAAGGTGTCCCTGCCCATGGCAGGGAGGTTGGAACTAGATGGTCTTTAAGGTCCCTTCCAATTTAAACCATTCTATGATTCTATGACAGCAGTCAATGTTTTTTCCATTGCTAAAAATCTTCAGTCTTTAGTTTATAGGTAAGTGTAGAATACAGAGTGTGACAGAGTTATGGCCTGGTATTTTGGTTAACTTGAATGATAGGTCAGAAAATAATGGCTATTGCTGTGGTTTCAGAAGGTGAAAAATGTATATATACACTCTTCACCGTTTCTTTCTTTGTATATCTATTTCTGCGGGCATCTACTAAACTACTTTTGCTTATGTAACTCACTTTCTGGTGAGGTTTTTTCCTTTATAGGCTACCTATATTATTAATTTAAATGAATGTTCCAACTCTTATCAACAAGTATTATTTTATCCAGAAGAGTATATTAATTATTCTGGCTATAACCTAGATTCTATATTTTTGAACCTATAAAGTTTCTAATTAGTTTGGCAGGGAAATAAAATTTTTAGACTAGGCAGCTTCTTTATTTTCATTCTTACTACTAACACAGGTCAAACTGAAAATCTTATTGACTTCCTTACTTATCCAAGCCATGCTCTGCTTGTGAGAGCATATAGACCCTCTGAGAGCACACTCAGCCATTTCAGCAGCAGTTCTATGGGCATAGGCAGTAGTAGTTGATAAGACCCCAGTCCATTCTGCTCAGATGGGAAACTTTTATAAAAAACATATTTTCATTATGTCAGAGTATGAAACCAGAATATTTTAGATATGGGTTGCACAGCTTCTTTTTAATAACCTTGATAGGTCAGGTTTTAGATACGAGAGGTAGGGCTCTTACAGCTTGCGTTAGATTTCCTTAGTTCTCACCTTTTTTCTCCTCAACCTCTCCTTTTATTATGTCTTTGCATTTAAGTTGAAATCATATTACTATCCAGTTGATTATATTTAAATCATATGTTTGTGGAAGAATCCAAATACTGGTTTCTGTTTTCTTTATAGCTTCTTTCTTGAGAAATTCTGCTTCTGGGACACCTTGTCTCCGTTTGGGATGTTATTTGTTTTACTTATCTATTTTTTTGCATAGTCAAAGCTGAGAATTGGAAGAAAGAGAATCCAGTATGTGATTCATTTGAGCCAAAAAGGGTCTACATAAATGAGACGGTCATTACTATTTCCTTACATCAACTACAGTTAATGCAGTACCTGTAGTTTCCATCCCCAAAGCTTCTGATAGGTGAAGCTCTACATGTTCAAGGCAGAGGGCCTCTTCTTCTCATGTTTTTTGTTTTCATATCTGATACCATCTTAGATAGATATATGCTGCAGACGCATTTTATGTGCAACTTTCTCACTACCTTTTGAAAGGCTGTATGGGTATCACAAAGACCTGAACAGTTGATCAGTTACAGTACTGAGACCTGGCTACATGATAGGCATTTTTCTCCATTAATAAGTAATCTACCAAGATTTTTTTTCCCTAACACATCTTTTTGCTTTAAGGTACCAGAATTATAGATGTATAAAGAATATTACTGAGAAGGTCAAAGATTTTATGTTGGGATTCACCAACTGGCCTTCTATGTGTTATATTGAAATGTATATATATCTATGCATTGTTATCACACATTACTGTACAAGAAATAGCAGTTTCACCTTAAAATTAAGATATTATTGTGTGTTATTTGAATGAAGCAGATGAGGTTCTAGTAAGTTCTTCACAACACATGTGCTGTTAGGCATGTAAACCAACTTGCTTCACTTTCAAAAAACGTGGCAAAAAAAAGCAATACTAATCTAAACAACTGACAATATTAACTCATACAGTCTCTCACATTTCTAAGAGCTTAATAACTTAAAGAAAGTTTTAATCATTAACCAATGCAGTCATTCAAAATATGGTTATTTTCTAAGACTTCACATTGTTCTAATCCATATATAATAGTTAATTTTATAAGAAGAAACCCAGCTGATCAGAACATTAGTATAATCTATTGTAAATAGGCCTAAACACTATATTAATGGTTTAAAAGGCTTTGGCTTGTAGTAGTAGTAGTAGTAGTAATTTATGCCTTTGCAAATGACTTTGCAATTTATCCTGTATACAGACTCACTGGATCTAGTGTTCCTGATCTTATTGTGAGCATGAGCAACCAGATGTGGCTTCATTTACAATCTGATGACAGCATTGGCTCACCAGGATTCAAAGCTGTTTATCAAGGTATGAACTAAATCAACTTTTTTAAACTCATGTTGCAGCTTTCTTCACTACATCACAACAAATTTATTTCAGGTAGGCATGTAGTCTTTTAACAATTTTAGAGTTTTGATAATGTCTGTGTTGTCAATGGTTAATGGAGATATGGCTTTGTAAATATGTACAAAATAACTAAAAATAATCTGAAGTAAAAATGGAAGTTATTGTTCTGATGCATTTTGCTTGAATGTCAATACAAATTAAAAGTTTCCAACATGTTTGAAAAATTACATGTTACATTCTGGTAACCTGTGTAATTCCTTATATGGTATGCTATTTGAAAATCATAGTTAGACTTCGCAGACTATTGGACTAGTTAAAAATTGTTCTTAATGACTTACCAAGAATCTTCATATAACTAATTCAAAATTAGCACATAAGAAAAGAACTATTTAACAGATATTTTGTGTGTGATTGTGAAATTAAGATGATGTATAAGATTGTGGAAATTTAATCCAGAAAGTGATCTCAATTACCCTAGCTTCATTTGTATTGCTTCTGTCTTGGCAACATAAGAATCTCTATTTTTTCTTGACTGTAAGCTTCAGTTTGATACTTTCTGAAGTTGATTCATTCTAGTAAAAATACCTGATATGTTTTAGTAAGTCTGTGTAACGGGTTGACCTTGGCTGGCAGTCAGGTGCCCACCAAAGCCACTCTGTCCCTGCCTTCCTCAGCTGGACAGGGGAGAGGAAACATAACAAAAGGCTTGTCGGCCAAGATAAGGACAGGGAGAGATCATTTTAACTGTTACCGTCATGGGCAAAACAGACTCAACTCATGGAAGTTACTTTAATGTCAATCAAATCAAAGTAGGGTAATGAGAGATAAACCCAAATCTTAAAAAAAACACCAAAAAAAACCAAAAAAACCCCACAAACAAACAAAAAACCCAACAACAACAACAACAAAACCCAAACACTTTACTTTATACCCAATTTTCTCTAACTCCTCCCTGAAACTGGGGACAAGGAATGGGGATTGCTGTCAGTTCACCTCAAGTTGTCTCTGACGCTCCTTCCTCCTCAGGGAGAGGACTCGTCACACTTTCTGCTCCAGCGTGAGATTTTATCCACAGGAGAAAGTCCTACATTAACTTCTCCAATATGAGTCCCTCCCACAGGCTGCAGTTTTCTTCATGAACTGCTCCAGCTTGGGTCCTCCATGGGGTGCCGTCCTTCAGGAGCAGCCTGCTTCAGCGTGTGTTCCCCCGGGGTCACAAATCCTGCCACCAAACCAGCTCCAACCTGGGCTTCTCTCTCCACAGGGACACAGGTCCTGCCAGGAGCCTGCTCCAGTGAGGGCTGCCCACGGGGTTACAGCTGCCTTTGGGCATCCCCCTGCAGTGGTGTGGGGTCCTGCCTGGGCTGCAGGTGGATAGCTGCTTGGCCATAGGCCTGCATGGCTGCAGGACACAGCTGGCCTCACCATGATCTGAGCCACAGCCTGTTGGGGAATCTGCTGTGGCAGCTTGAGCACCTTCTCTGACTCCTTCTCCACTGACACTGGTGTTGACAGAGTTGTTTCTCTCACCTATTCTCACGTCTCCCTTCTGCTGCAGTTTCCTCCCACCCTTTCTTAAATAAAATTATAGAATCATAGAATTGTTTGGGTTGGACGGGACCTTAAAGACCATCTAGTTCCAACCCCCCCGCCATGGGAAGGGACACCTTCCACTAGACCAGGTTGCTCACAGCCTCATCCAGCCTGGCCTTGAACACTTCCAGGGATGGGGCATCCACAGCTTCTCTGGGCAACCTGTTCCAGTGCCTCACCACCCTCTCTGCAAAGAACTTCTTGCTGATATCTAATCTAAACCTCCCCATTTTCAATTTAAACCCCTTACCCCTTGTCCTGTCACTACAGGCCCTTTTTAAAAGACCCCCCCAACTTCCTTGCAGGCCCCTTCAGGTACTGGAAAGCTGCAATGAGGTCTTCCGGGAACCTTCTCCAGGCCAAACAAACTCAATTCTCTACAGCCTTTCATCATAGCAGAGGTGCTCCAGCCCTCTGATCATATTCATGACCCTCCTCTGGACTCGCTCCAAGTGGTCAATATCCTTCTGATATTGAGGGCTCCACAGCTGGACGCAGCACTCCAGGTGGGGTCTCACCAGAGCAGAGTAGAGGGGCAGAATCCCCTCCCTCGACCTGCTGGCCACACTTCTCCTGATACAGCCCAGGATACTTTTGTACAAAAGATGCTGCAAAACACTGAGAGACTGTTCACTGTTTCGTAAGTGAAGCTAATTAATTGGAAGAGTGGGAGTTCTCCCTAAACATCTTGCTTGAACTGAAGCACCCTATCTAAACGTTCATTTCACCTGCAGTTACCTTACTGCGTCAACACAAAAATAGGAAGAATAAAGAGTGAAAAATTATGCAGATGTTGGCTTCAGGTTTAGTAAACTATATATTAATTGCACTAAGGACATTAAGACAGTCTTGTCTGCTCAGGTTTTTTTAAGTGGTCTGTGGCTGATGGCATATTATGAACTTTGATGATGAAAGCAACAAGGTAAAATGGTCCCCCGTGGTCAGCCAGGAAACTCGGTGTTGGGTCTGCACACCTGTATCCTTCTACAGGTGGTGTCTCCATTGAAGCACGTGGTGGTGCTGGCAGTGATTAGTATTATATTTTAAACATGATTTTTCCCTAGTACTACATACTTGTATTTGGGTAACACTCAAACTCACCATTGGTTATTCCCAGTCACAGTACTGATTTAAGTATGCTAATTATGTTGTTTTGTACTTTCATAGGCTATTGTTTCTGTTTGCATATATAGTTGGGTAATATTTATTGAGTATTTAAATTACTATTATCTACTTTTTTATGAACCCTATTTTGGTTGTCTTTAATGTGAACTGAAATCTACCAAACAGGTAGTAAGGAGAGAGTTAGAAAAAGTGGTGATTTTTACGATGTTGGCAGTCACTTCCCATAGGAATCCTCCTAGCAACACTACTGGGATTTGCAGGTCCATGGGCATGAAAAGTACAGTATAAGAACAACAAGGAAACAGTACCATCACAAAGGCTCTTGAAATGCTCACAATTGCTTAAATGAGATGTTAGAAAGAGGTGAGTAAAAAAGGCAGATGCAGGCTTGTAGCAGCACTATGGCTAAAACATGAAGGCTTCTTAAGGCATTGTACAACACAATCAACCTGTACGGTTACACAGCTCAAGTTTGTTGTGTTGCCTGAGGGCAATGACAAACTCTTTATTTGTAAGTTAATCCTACCCCTTCTCATCCTTTCTTTCACAGTTTCATCTTTTTTACTTGTGTCAGTTCTAAGGACTGTGTTTATTAAGACAATACATTTTTTTTTTAATAGAATTCATTTGTGAATTACATAAAGTAGAAGTAGTGGGTATATAGTGGAAAGAGTATTGGAACAAGTTACGTATCTGACACTGCATTTTTTCCTCAGTCCAAAATTATGATCTTTATCTTATTGTAGCTTTATGAAAAAGTCAAAATTTTAAATCTGATTAGTTAACATCTGCTATCATTTCTCCTTCTGGTATTTCTAATCTAAGGTGTCTGTATTTCTCTAACATATCAAAGGTATGTTATTTCACGTATGGAGTTCAGCCTCTTTCTTCTGTGGACTTTCTGAAAAGAGATGAAGTATACACTGTGAATTTTAGCTGCAGCATCATCTCTGTTATGAAGAATATTGTTATTATTTGATAGTTGGATTCTGGCTTTCAGTCTTGTTTTACAACCAATTGCGAGTCCTTTCGTGGTTTTCTAGTTTTGGAAATTAATTCCAGAATTGCAAAATGTGAAATATTTACAATCTCAGAAGCATAATAAGTGTCTTAATATGCACGTAAATTTTAACTTTTCTCTGTTTTGCCTCAGTAACATAATTAGTTTTATTAGAATTTTCTCATCTTCCTTTACTGTTGGAAAAAACTTTTACCTATCTGCACTCTGAACATAACTCCTGCTTTAGGCCAAGAGTAAGATCTTAAACCTCTGTCCTGTCATAAAATACCATATTGATTTTGCTTCCCCTTTGTTTAACGGTCAAAAAGCCTGTCCAAAAATAGAATCTCATTTTAATTATGAGAATGTTAATGAATTGTGACATGTGACCTCAAAGACATTGCCTTTGTGATTGCAGTTAGCTAAAGGAAAGCAAACTACAGGCTTTGATGGCTTATACATGGTCTATAGAGACAAAGTAAAGAGCATCCTTATTTGAATCTTTCCTTAACCAAAAAATATGAGCTTTGCTCAGGATTAGAACATGACATCATCTCAAGCAATATTTCCAATTAGCTGACTGAATCTTGTCTTTGTATCTATTAGAGTACAATCAATTTTCATATTAGTATTTACCCAGTGTTATAGACTGATTGTAGTTTATGGAAAACTGTTACTTCAGCTGACGTTGTCTCACTTTAATTATGAAATAGAGAAGCATTTTGACAATGCAATTCACCTATCCTACATAAGTATGTTATCACAAAACCTCACAAAACCAAGTCAGGCAGACTGAAAAATGAGAAACAAGGTTTAGATTTTTACAAAATGGTAACAAACTCAAACCAAATTTTACTCTAACCAAAACTACTTTGAGACTCTGACACACATTTACAAGTGCAGGATGTCAGTCAGAAATTAATTAATAAGAATTCTTAAACTTGGTGGCTAATGACCTAAAATAGGCAATCCCTCACATGGTAAAGGGAAGGGCTTTCAATCTCAAGAAGGGTTCTCAGGTAGTATCCAAATCTAAGGGCAGAGTCACCAGCTGCAGATGTGTTGCTCTGAAGACCAAGCCAAAATGACTTTGTGGTGGGGTCCCATTTATATCCCAGTGAAATCTGATCTCTGGTCATATAAGGTCATGTAGCCTTCCATTGGCTGAAGACCCTAACTTCTATACTTTTTACTGCTAAATGGCTGACCACCACTTATGGGAGTGACAAGAGCTGTGATGGGAAGTTTGGTGGGCTTCTGTTAGGTTGCTGTTGGGTTGGTGTTGGGGCAGGTGCATCTGCCATATATGTCCACCTAAAAATGGCATTAAATGGTATTTGTAAATGAACTGGTATGCATCACATTTTGTATATGAGTAGTAAACTTAATCTTGTTTACTGTTTGCCTAAGGGATTATAGGAGGAACATTTATTTTCATATTCTTATGCCTCTTCTTTGGCTCACCTTCAGAAACTTCTTAATGTCAGAACTGTATAGTGCTATCTATATTCTTATTACTCAGATTTCTTGATTATGAATATAGTTGATATTTATTTTAAGAAAAGTTCTGTAGTCTGCCTAATTAGTCAGACTTCTTTGACTGTACAATGCAGCTCTCTGATAGCTGGATCCACAGCACAGATTTCTGACATAGTTCCTTAAGAAATAGTTCTAGTAATAGTTTTGAATACAGAGGAATATCACTGTGCCTGTATCACTGTATGCAATGGAATGTGAGCTATGGAAACACAAATGGTAAAACTAATGTTGAGTTTAGTTTATTTACTTGACAAAGCTGATAAATAGCTACTGTGTTAGAAAATACAATAGTTGTCTTGATATTTTTTCTGTAAGTCATCATCAGTTATCATGTATTATAAAGAAAAAAATAATTTAAGTGTTACTTAAATGTAAATACTTTATCAAGTAAAATATGTTACAGGCAACCTTAACTTTGATGTTAAACTTGCAAAACCATATTATTAGGGTTAAACCAGAAAGCTCTTAACCCATATTAAAAATTTTTAAATGCTGAAGAATGACCTGCACCTAAGTTTAATTTTAGTAAAAAGTTATTCTCTAGACTGTATCTGAAAGTCCTTCATTTACTGGTAAAGATCCCCATACATCTTAACAGGATGGTTCAACAAATTTCTGAAAGAATTCTCTGAAAGCATCTATAGTTTCTGTTAAAAAGACCAGAAATCTAAATTTTTCTGTCATTGAAGAAAGAGACATATTGTGATATCACACCTAAGTGTAGCAAAGGATCTATACTGAAATCCTCTTTCCATTATAATCTATGGCAATTTTTCTTACTGAAGCCAGCAAGACGAGGTGTCCCTCTACACATCTTCATTAAGTAAAGAGAAGGAAAACAATATATGCTATTATACATAGTTAATGACACTAAAATAGATGTTGTCTTCTGCTGTAGACATAGAGAAATTAGTGTCACTATTTCACAGCTGAGATTTCATGATAAAAACTCTAACATCTTTCAGTGAATCCTTGTATATATAGTTCCTTATGTAGCGGGCTGTGTTAAAAACAAAATTTGCAAGTTGTATTACGGAACCTGAAAAATGAGAACAAAATTTTTTCAGAGTGAAAAATAACAGATTGATTCACAGATTCACAGAGTGGTAGGGGTTGGAAGGGACCTCTAGAGATCATCTAGTACAACCCCCCTGCCAGAGCAGGATCACCCAGAGTAGATCACACAGGAACAAGTCCAGGCGGCTTTTTAAAGTCTCCAGGGCAGGAGCCTCCACCCCCTCTCTGGGCAGCCTGTTCCAGGGCTCTGTCACCCTCACAGTGAAGAAGGGTTTCCTCATGTTCAGGTTGAACCTTCTGTTTTCCAGTTTATGGCCATTGACCCTAGTCCTGTCACTGGACACCACTGAGAAGAGCCTGGTCCCATCCTGCTGACACCCACCCTTTAGATATTTCTAAGTATTGATAAGATGCCCCCTCAGTCTCCTCTTCCCCAAGAGAAGACTGGTATACTGAGACTGATATAGAACAGTTTTCAGAATATCAGTGATGGACATGTTTAGAAAGCAAAGCAATTTAAAGACTGGAACATAAGTTCTAGTTATGTCTCTAATATTTTTTCTTTTTCCTGGATATTTAGTAAGGTTCTGAAATACTTCAGTGTATTGCCTCATACAAAGTACGTATCTGAAATCCTCATTGTCACCTCCAGGAAGAATAACATAAACATGCTGAATGGTTATCTTGTTGAAGATTGTCATTCTCCCTTGTTGAAGTTTCTTCAGTCTGAGTAAGTTTTAAATGTATTATAGAACAGGGCCTGGTATCTTCTGGGCACTGTGATTTAAATGGTTTAGGTTGACAAAATTATTTATTTTACATGACTAAACTAATGAATGAAATAAATTTTTTTTGAGCTCTAGTTTAAATTCCAGTCCTGCCGTGCAATGACTCTAAAACCTGATTTTTTTGTTTACATTATTGTATATTTAAAGAACAGTGTGGCACATAGACTTAAATAGACATAGCGTGCATAAAGTGTAATTCGAAGGATGAAAACATTATTAATATCAGCATACCACCATTTTGAGGTCACAGGTTAATCTTGTAACAACAATAGACAAAGTCTTTTTCTACCAATGGCATGCTAAAACTGTATTTTTACAAGGAAACTTTTCTTGCAATCTGTTGCTGGTCATGGAATAAACTTCTCTTAAATACAATAGGTAAATAATTTTTCATTAAAATAATTATTAAAACATGAGCTTTTTTAAAATTATTTTTTCTTTGAGCTGCATTTCTATTGTGTTTTTACCACAAGTGAAGACCTCTCATGCCCAAACTTGCCCGGTAACTTGTGATGTGATGTAATAATAAGGCAGATTTGAATCAAGAGAGATATTTGTTTTATGCCATTTCTTAATACAGGTCCAAGCATACATTTACTGGTTACACCGGTGAGTTAGTGTCATTTCGATGCATATTCAGGTCAGGATAATCTAGTCTCGTAATATGACATTATGCCTTGTACCAATATCGAACAGTGATGTTAGGTCAAGAAGTTGGCCCTGGCCACCTTCCTGATAGGGCCTACAGTCACAGCCAGAAAAAGGAATGGTAAAGTGAATGAAGTTCCTGGGTTTGGCTCATGTCGTGGGTGTTCCACATCTAAAAATAGGTGCTTTATGGCTGTTAAGATCCAAGATGGATCATGCAGCCAGCTGATCATTAGGTTGCCTCCATGCTTGTGTTTCTGTCAGCTGTACCGCACTGGGGTAGAAACAGATGATAGAAGCAAATGACAGTCAGCTGAAATTTTTAGGCATGAATGTTTTAGATTTTTATTAAGCTTGAGATTTTTCTCCCATTCAAGCCTGTAAACCTGTCAGTCTGATAAACATATTTAATCTTTTGACTTCCAGCCTTTTTGATAACCAATATGAGAACATCCGTTTTGTAGCCTGTTTAGAACTCACTTTTTTTTCCTGCTTTACATGGTTATATAAACTAATGAAGTTATTTCACTAGCCTATCTTTTAGTTCATAACTGTGTTATAAAAGAAATCTGGTGACTCAGTTATATAATCCCAAACATTTTATATAATTTGAAGTTATTAAGAAATCTTGGAGATGTCAGGAATTATGTCAGCCCTTGTAAGCAGCTGAAAATGTCAAGTTTACAACCTTAATTTGTATTGATGCTCAACTGAGCAGTAAAGCTTTAAGCTCTTCATTATGATGTTGTTTGAAAGAAGATACTTCTTTCCTCCTGAGACTTGAGGAAAATACTTTCAGAAACATATTTCAGTTCTTCAGATAAAGGTCAGTTGTCTTTTTGCATAGAACTATAGTACTTAGTAAACCTTAAATCAGTGCAGTATTTTACCAACACACAACTGGTTTAGAAATGCCACTGCACGAACAATATTGATATGAAATTTTGTTACTGCTTGGAGATTTAATAAATTCTGTGCTGACAGACTAATGGAATTAGACATTTTTGGGACTCTCACAGTTAGATGTGCATACAGGGAAATCATTATGTACAGTGTAAAGCTTGGGAAATCCCCAATTTGTAAGTAATTCAAGGAAAACTTTGAGCTTCTTATTTTGCTCTAGGGTTTTGTCTTTCACCTGTTTCATTCATATTGTTTTCTTTTTATATTTTGTTTCTATGTATTATAATTTGGACAGATTATTCAAGTGTGTGTTTTTGGAGGACAATATCTATAAATAAACTTTTCTATATGAATATCTAAATATTTTATACAATTATATTAATATCCATGTACAATATAGTTCAATTATATATTCCATATTTTATGTGAATATTTTCATATATTGAAGATATTTAGTTTTATGGAGAACTGTCAGGGAGTTTCACCATAATATTGTATGAATGAATCTGTTTGTAGTGCTGTACAGTGCAGGTGAGCTTTGTGTATGGGCAAATGTGGTCAATTTCCAGCACAACACATGATCAGTAATTTTCACATGAGGAAGCTTTCCTACATTATTATCTGGCCTTTCTAGAGAATATTGTTCAAGTAAGCCTACAGCAGACGTTTCTAATTATTATTATCCTTGAGTTTTCTTTCAAGGAAAAAAAGTATCATCAGAAGATTACTAATAGAGTGAAAAGAGGCATGCTAAGTTACTGATAATTACCAAAACACTTTTAAGGTACTCTTTGCCAGATTTATATATAATGGTTGACACAATGTCAATATATATATATACATTATTTTGTATAATGGCCATCTAGAAAATACACATGGACTTGAGGAACAAAGCATCATGACCATATGCTTTAATTGATTGATTACTGCATATTTATGTATTATCAGGCTGTAGCGGGTGAGATCAAATTTCCATCTATGCCACTCTCCTTTAGTAAACAATTGCAAACAACAGAGGCTTAGCAAAGAGTGTAAAAAGGGGTAAGCATGTAACACCACACAGCTCTTCTAAATTAACAAAATAACAAGCCCCAAAAGTCCAGATTGTTTTAGTATAGATTTGTTAAGTAAATGCAGTAAATTAAACCTTCTTAACTTTTATATTAATTGCATAACTGTGCTTCTAATATCCTATTTTTAGGAGCACATTTCAGAGCCTTCAACCATGTCTTCGTATTATTATGTTGAATTATGTTCCACAGACACGCAATCTATGTCGGTTATTCATCTCAATCAGTTTACAGATTAACATATAGCTGTTCAGTTATGATGTTTAACCAATGTATTAGCTTCTTTCACTATAACCTTTAATGTAGTCTGTGCTGGTTTTAGTCAGGATACAGTTAATTTTCTTCACAGTAGCTTGTATGAGGTTATGTTTTGGATTTTCCCTGAGAATAGTACTGATAAGAGGTTTTTCAGTAGGTGTTAAGAAGTTCTTACACCAAACTCAAGGTCTTTTCCAGCTTCTGATACTACAGGTGTGTTCCAAACTTTCTCATTACAAGCAGTGTGTGAGAGGGACACAATTCAGACAGCTAACCCAAATAGATCTGAGTATTTAATTCCATAGCACGTCATGCTCAGGGCAATTAATCAGGAGTGGGATGGGAAGCTGTAGCTTGTTAGCTTGTTAGCTCATTAGCTTGTTAGCTCATGTATTTGTTAGGGAGCTGCTTGGTTCTTTTAGTCATGCTGTCTCTCCTGAGGAGTCTGCTGTGATAGCTCTCTGGCTCTCACTCTCGCTAACTGGGACCTGGCCAGTGGTGAGCAATTGTATAATTTGTTTCATTTTAATTACTTATTATAATTCTTTTTTTTATATTCCATTATTAAATTGTTCTTAGTTCATTTTACAAGTCTCCTTGTCTTTC
>NW_010272788.1:107810-115163 GCF_000690775.1 Eurypyga helias
CCGTAAGGAAAGGGAGAAAGTGGCTATGTGGCACTTTATTGCTAGCTGAGGTTAAACCATGACATCATCAGAGTATCATAGAACAGTTGGACGGGACCTTAAAGTCCATGAAGTTCCAACCCCCCTGCCATGGGCAGGGCCACCTTCCACTAGACCAGGTTGCTCCAAGCCTCATCTAGCCTGGCCTTGAACACTTCCAGGGATGGGGCATCCACAGCTTCTCTGGGCAACCTGTCTCAGTGCCTCACCACCCCCTCTGGGAAGAGCTTCTTCCTGATATCTAATCTAAACCTCCCTGATTTCAATTTAAACCCATTACCCCTTGTCCTGTCACTACAGGCCCTTGTAAAAAGTCCCCCCCTGCTTCCTTGTAGCCCCTTCAGGTACTGGAAGCTGCAATAAGGTCTCCCTGGAGTTTTTTTTTTCTCCAGGCTGAACAAACCCAATTCTCTCAGATCCTTCTCACAGGAGAGGTGCTCCAGTCCTCGGATCATCTTTGTGGCTGAATCAAGCAGTTGTTATCCTCCTTACGTTGGGGCCCCCAGAGCTGGATGCTGTACACAAAGTGAGGTCTCATGAGAGTGGAGTAGAGTGGAAAATTGAGTCCTTCGACCTGCTGGCCGTGGTTTTCTGAGCTGCCAGTGCACACTGCTGGCTTGTGTAATGCATTCTTTTGTGCTAATAATGGATTTTCTCAATATTTTTGAAAAGAATGTGTATGTTAAAAAATATTGTTTACTCACCTGTTATCTGTGTTCATTTTTCATTTTCTGATTTCATTGAGAAATGTCATTATTAATGTGCTACATTATTTAAACTTTGTATTTTAAAGAGTAAAAAATGATAAAATAAAAAATCTAGGTAGTTTCAACACTTAAAATCTGGTTAGGTACAGCACTGTATTTTTTCTCAGTTATATGAGGTGATTATGCCTGGGAAGCTTCTCTCTCCCTTTCTAGACTACAGTTGTGTCTGACTGATTAAGCATAAGTGTATTCATATCTTTTCAGTGATTGAATTAACAAATTTAAACTTATCATGGGTTGAAAGCCTTTGTTTGCCTCTCTGAATAAAAATATCATACATCAAAACAGTAATATGTTGTCTATGAGTAAGAGAGAATTGCTATGTTTTAGCTCAGTGAAGATTATTCTTCTAGTCAAACTTGTTTGGAAAGTAGGTTCACATCATAATTAAGTACATTCCATGTAGAAAACAGCTCAGATGTTTTTATTGTATCATAGTAATGTAAAATATAATAGTTTTTCATCCAAGTTAATTTTTCAGTATGTTTGACTTTAACATAAATGTTACTTCCAGTTTCCAATTAAAATTTAATTAAAGGTTTACTGTGGGTGTATTATTTAAAACTATTATTAACATTTGATGATTTTTCTTAAAGAATAGATAGGAACAATTTTTAAAAACAAACTAACATTTTCTAGTAACTTTTTAATAGGACGTGAGAATTAAATGTAGGTATTAACTGATCTGTTGGGAAGGGTTGTGTTTTTTTTTTTTTTAGTTTTTAATTCTGGCAGGTGTTTCTTTGTACTTTGTTTGGTTTTGGCCTTTTTTTAGTGGATGGAACAATGAACCGAACAGAGTTGAATCTCCATTTTTTTGAAAGATAAATCAGTCTTCAATTCTTAGCAGATACAGCTCAGTTGAAAGTTTGATAGAAGAAATAGAAATTGCATTAGTGTTTTACCAGTTAAAACTTTCTCCCTTTGCTGTCTTTTTGATACTTGTTTTTAATATAGAAAATGGTACTATGTATGCACCATGAATGTAGCTGTCCACCTATATTACCTAGAAAGACAGTCCTTTCACTCTTTTAAGCGAAAATAATTCTACTTTACTAATTTACCTTGTTTCAGAAAACAGTGAAATACTCAGAGTGTCTTGTTAAAATCTACAACTGAGATTGAATTTCTTAAGCATCCTCTGTAATTTGCAGTTTTTGCAAATGGTGGGCTGAAGTCAAGAGACATCACAGCTAGGCAGCAACGGGATCTTCAGAGTTTTGAGCAATAAATTCTTATAAAAGTATTTTATTTTTGTGACAGTTTTCTGTCACTTTTCACTGTAAGGATCAAGCCATGAGAATTACATTGTTGCTTAGTTCTGAAGCCTTTTGAGACATTACACCTGCATTATAGTTATAAAAATCAAACATTTGATTTTAAATGAGCAATAAGTCAGTCGTTCACATTGCCTCCCCTCTGGTGCCACTTAGTTTAAGTTTTATTTTCATGTCCATGTTCCTTTAAGTAACCATACTTTTTGCAGTGTTAATGAAAGAATTGTTTAAATGTTGGGATTGCTGATACTCCTTGGTCTGTATTCATAGAATCGTTTAGACTGGTAAAGACCCTTAAGATCATTGACTCCCACTGTTAACCTAACACTATCAAGTCCACAGTTTCTAACATTGATGTTTTATTTAAGTATATCCTTTGGAAGAAATGTGTGATTCAGATGTTACAAGTGATAAGTTATCGCTGAAGTCAATAAACTATAATTAAAGCTTTGTTTTAAAAATCTTGCTAAATATTTAATTTGCCTCTGTAACGCAAAATGCCAAGTTATGGTAATTTTTCTTGAAGAAAATATTTATCTGGAAATGTAGGAAAAAGACTTTTTTTTTCTAAGTCATGTAAAATTAAAAAAAATAAAACACTGCATTTAGGATGAGAATGAAGATAATCTTGTAGTAAGAGGTAGTCTTTGACAGTCATGATGTTTTCTGTGTATATATGTGCATAGTGTCATCATAGTACTAGTTCGTTTTATGAAAAGAGTAACTTAATAAGTATAGATCTCAAACCTACATTATTACAACAAGCTGAAAAGACATTGTACACAAAATCTTGTTACAAGTAAAGTCTTTGTGGCAACCATTTAAAAAAATTAAAAATATATGAGTATGTATTTAGAGATATTTGAAATGCATTTCACATATTAATATAACTTCAATTATATTTGAATGTAATAATTTGAATATTTTCTCACCTCATAAATTAACCACTATTTTTCATATTGTAATTTTCTTGTATGTGTATTAGAATAAATTGCATACTACAAAATGAATTCCGTATGTTTTGCATGAAACTTCAAAATCATTTAACTTATCTTGTATTTATTGTTATAACATATAAAGAACTTATTTTTAAGATACATCCATCTATTAAAACTGTTGTTGTTTTGTTCAAAGCGAAACATAAAACCTTGGGGATAGGAGTTCGCTTTATTTTTTGCCTTGTTGTTGAAAATGTCTTTAGTGTCTGCAGGGAGATGCTCAGGAAGGTTAAATTAACAAAGTACAATAAACTACAGATTTAATTGTGTAATGTACCTTAAATCCCTATGTAAGGGCTCTCTTTCAGTGACATTTTGACCTTTCATAACTGCAACTTAATCTTCAAAAGAAGATAAATACAAATCATCTGAGTAGGATTAAACCACAATAATCTGAGGACAATAGTACTCATGAATGAGTACTTCTACGTGTCCTTTAGTAAGGCTTGATTTATGAGTCTAGACCTTATGATATTAGTTGATGATCCTTCCTAAATACCACATCTATAAAAACTTTTCTTTGAAATTTTGCCAAATTTTAAAATAATGCACATGGAAAGCACTAAATAGGTTCTTCATAAAGAAAACATAATTATAATATAATATTTGAAAAAAAATGCATGCATCTTCAGCAATATACTTCCTGTGAACTTCTGAGTATCACAGTGAGACCATTATTGCACCTGATGAAACAGTTCTCCTGCAGAAATTATATATATTCAGCTAATTATCAACAAATAATGACAAAATGGATACTTCAACCATGTCTGGTAGTTGCATTATTAAATAAAATTATTCCAAACAAATACTTACGTATATACATCTGTGTACATATATTTATATATTTGCATATATAAATCTATTCATAGTCACCATCTGCTTACAAACTTAAAGTCCATCCAAATTTCTTTCACAGATAAAAGATTTTTTTCTTCACTCTTTCATAAAACTATGCCCAGCTCCTATGAAACTTTCAATCTCCAAATGTAAAGATTGTGTTTAAGATCATTTTAAAAGTTTGATAAGTAATTATAGAATCATAGAATGGTTTGGGTTGGAAGGGACCTTTAAGATCATGTAATTTTCAAGGAAAAGTAAAAATACAATTTTGTTAGTAGAGATCACTTAAGAAATACTTTACTATTTAATGTTGTGTAAGAATTATTTGTAATTTTGCTGTGTTGATCTGTAAACACATCAATAATTAAAATCAGTAGTGTTTTGAGAGGTCTAATAGAAACAGTTATAAAACAGATACCTTTTTTTTTGTATTGTCTTAGCAGTTAGACTGATAATTAGTATAATTCATATTTGCATTTGAACACAAATACATTTTGCCATAAGTTGCTATATATATTTTGATCTTAGTTTTATATCTCTAATGTAATTTATTTACTTATAACATTTTTGTGGGTTTTTTCACTTTCTATTCAATGACTAAAATACCCTGTATATCATTTAAGATAATAAGCCTTTTTACTTATCCATAACACAGTAATGTTGCCAACATCACAGCTGGCAAACAGAACGTGTTTTTTACCATTAGAAGTCTATTCTATGTTATGATACCATACAGTCAAACATGGTAATATCAGATGAAGAATGAAGTCATGTTGTAGAGTAGCCATCTGACAATAAAACAAAGATAACTTTAACAATTGGCTTGGACTTCCATAATTTTCTAAGAAATAATCTAGGAAACCACATTGATATCTTGTTTTAACTGTTTGCCATACATCAGCCAATAAAATTTCTTTTAAAAGAAAAAAAAATATGTCATTTGTAAGAATGACACTGATTGTCCCTTCCTACAAAGTTGTGTAATGCAGTCTAGGCCCAGCTCAGCGGGAGCTGGAATATACATAGCTGGAAGAAAAATCTCAGGAGGAGCTGGAATATACATGGCTGGAAGGAAACTTAGAGCACAGCAAGGGCTGGGGACTCCTTATCTCCACTGCTCGTCATCCAGATCCTTGGAGACCTGGTTATTGTCCAGGTCACTGTAGACGTTCTCCACGATAGCTATTTCTTAGTACAGTGTGTAAGCTTATTTTGTAAAAGTGGTGTCATGTAAATGCTGTAGTGGAATTCAAAACAGACCACTTGGTTAAGGCTTTATATAGTAGATTCATTTTAGCTGTTGATGAGGTTAAAAAAAAAAAGTTGAATTTCTTCTTCATATGTTTTTTCCAGCATTTTAAGTTGAACTAGGTTCTTAATATCATGTCATTAAAATCAATTGGAGCTTTTAGGATCCTGGTGAGGCTTATGATACACTTTAAATAGTTTCATCATGAAAAGATAAAAGATGTAGTCAGGTTTGGGTCATTAAACAGTTTCTGAATCATTTGTGCCTTCATTATAGCACTTATTGAATTTTGTACATGTCACTGTTGATTACCAAGTGCCAAATAGAAATATTTCCTAATGTCACATGATTTAAAATGGACAATTAAATTTTCAACTCAAATACTATTAAAAACAATTCATACTGGTATTTGTTGCTGAATTAAGATGTACGGGAAATACTAAGCTGAAAACTTTAATTCAGACACGCAGATATCCATTAATAAGATCTTCTGAAAATAATTGATTTATTTCACTACAGAGTTGCTTCAAAGTTCTTCCATGCTTTATTCTTTCCAAGTATTTCACCAGCTGTGCGATTTATCCATTCAGCTCATAACCAGACATTAATTTTACACTTTGACTGAAATTGATGTGTCATGTGATCACCTCTACCTGTTGCATGGTAAGCATGTCCTCTAGAGAAGCCTTTTTACATTGCTTTCTTGCTTTACTAGCAATTTAGATTAAAACAGGTTATTATTCAAGAAAAACTAATAATTTTTTTTTGCATTGTTATGAAATTTGAGAAATTATTAGTTTGTAATAATAGCATTGTCAGGAACAGTTTTTAGGCTTTTTTCATTTAATGTACCTGTTATTTATATGATAGTATGTAAAAAGAAGGTCCATTTAGACACTTTATTAAATGTTCAAATTGCAAATTAGGTTAATGAAAAGCTATAATGATATCTAATTTAGTGTTGTGCATGCTTGCATGCTCTGTTTTGCATCTAAACACTTCTGAGTGTACAGAACTACTCAATTTTGTTTTAATCATGAAGAATAAATGACATTTACTTGAAAACGGATCTTCTAAAATGTGCAGTCTTGGTGTTTTCTGAACAGAGCTTATAGAACATTGTACAATGAAGATTTAGAGTGCAAAAAGTAATGAACTACATTAAATGGGGTATTTGTGCAGATGAAGCTGTATAATATGTGCTGACTGTAGGTGAAAAAAATGATATTATTGCAGTAAATAATGTAGTACATTTTCAGAAAGGAATGAAATTTGAAGAGCAGTACAAATAACCTTCACTGCCCACAGATTTGGTTTTGTAATATGATCCTGTAGCTTTAAAAAAATCTGGAGTATTTTTTTTTAAACCCAAAATTATTAAAAATTCAGTACAACTTTTTGCTCCCCTCTACCTTCCCCTCTCCTCTGACCTTTCCAGGCCAGCATAGCCATGATCAAACCTTTCTTGAATAGGAAATTATGCACCCTTCATGGAAAGATTTTGTAAGAGCACTTCCTTTAAAAGAATTTAAAGGAGCAGGACATTCACAATTCATTCATAGGCTTGATATTACTATAATGTTTTCAAAGGATCTTTATTTTTCCTTTCAGTGTCCAAAGAATGACTTAGTGCTTAAGGAACTTTTCCAAATTCTAGTACTATTTACTTTAAATCATTACAGTTACATCATGCAGTAAAGCACTGACTGCTTTTGTAACCTGCGTTAGAAGCGTACTTAACTCGAAGCTCCAACACATTGGGAGGCATTTGGAGATCCAATAATTGGAGAGGCATGGATTTGATGGATGGACCCCTTGGTGGATAAGGAACTGGACTGATGGTTGCACTCAGAGTTGTGTTCAAAGGTGTGATGTGTGAGTGGAGACCAGTGACAAGTGGCTTTCCTCAAAGATCAGCATTGGGACCAGTGCTGTTCAACATCTTTGTCAGTGATGTGGACAGTGGTATTGAGGGCACCCTCAACTGGTGACGCCAAGCTGTGTGGCGCGGTCGACACGCTGGAGGGAAGGGATGCCATCCAGAGGGACCTGGACAGGCTGGAGAGGTGGGCCACTGCCAACCTCATGGAGTTCAACAAGGCCAAGTGCAAGGTCCTGCACCTGGGTTGGGGCAATCCCAAGCACAAGGACAGGCTCGGTGGAGAGTGGATAGAGAGCAGCCC